>NC_056741.1:1794317100-1794437100 GCF_019279795.1 Protopterus annectens | reverse complement strand
ACCAGCTCTAGTCAGAGTAAAGAAGTAAGTGATAGTGTTTGGTGAAGGTGTGCACTGAACTCCAAGTAGCAGCTTCCAGAATATCCTTGGTTGGCACTCCCCTGAGAAAGGCTGCTGATGTAGCTGTAGCCCTGGTGGAGTGGGAATTAGAAGTTATGTACTCACCATAACGTTCCATCTGAGTAGGTGACTTCATTCGGATGCAACCTGTGGGTATCGGATCCGAGCCGGCAATTCAAAAGCTTAGGCTCCGAGCTCCTAGCTCCTCCCTCTTACCCATAACCCCTTGCCAAGCCCTGACTGACCTCAGATTGAGTTTGCCTCAAAATACTGACTAGAGTACACGTAAAAACAGCATAAATACTTGCTCTATAAAGGTCAGGGGGATGGAGGGGGGGATGGTTGCATCCGAATGAAGTCACCTACTCAGATGGAACGTTATGGTGAGTACATAACTTCTAAATCTGAAGTAGGCAGACTTCATTTGTCTGCAACCTGTGGGACAGTCCCCAGCTACCTGAATCTTGGGCGGCCGTCATGGAAGGATGTTTCGGAGCACCGCTGAGCCAAAGGATGCTCTTCCTCTAGAAACAACATCCACCTTATAATGAGAAATAAAAGTATGAGGCGAGGCCCAAGTAGCTGCCGCGCAGATATCATCCAATGATACACGGGACTTAAAGGCGGCTGACGTGGAAACTGCCCTAGTAGAATGAGCCGTAACCCTCTGAGGAGCAGGTCTACCTGAAGTGTCATAAGCCTGCAGAATACAATTAGCAATCCACTTAGATAGTGTGACTTTAGATACTGCTTTACCCAGAGCAAATTTAGCAAAGGAGACGAACAGCTGATCTGATTTCCTGTGACCAGCTGTTCTGTGAATATAAAAATGTAATTGTCTATGAACATCCAAGGAATGCAATTTGTATTCTCCTTTGTTTGAGTACTTGGGAAAAAACACAGGTAAATTGATTGATTGATTAATATTAGATTCAGAAGAGACCTTCGGAAGAAAAGATGGATTGGTCCTGAGGCACACCCTATCAGGGAAGAAAGAAAGGTAAGGCGGCTTGACGCATAGAGCCTGAAGCTCAGACACTCTTCTGGCTGAAGTGATAGCTACCAAGAAGGCAGTCTTCCAGGAAAGGTACTTTAGATCTGTAGAAGCTGCAGGCTCGAAGGGAGGAGCAGTAAGGGCTTGCAGAACTAACAAGTCCCAAGGTGGTACAATCTCCTTGACTGGAGGCCTCAACAAAAAAATCCCTTTGAGAAAGGTTTTGCATAATTTCGCCGTCATGAGGGGAGCTGTCTCATGACCAATGTGATAATGCGAGATAGCTGCCAATTGTACCTTAATCGTGGAAGAACTTGCCCCTTGATGAAAGAGGTCTGTTAAAAAAATCCAGCACCGCTGACATAGGTGCCGAGAAAGGATCCAAAGTTCTCTGTACCGCCCAAATAGAGAATCTCTTCCATTTACTCCGATAAACCTGCCTGGTGGAAGGTTTATGAGCTGCCACTAAGATGGCCTTGACCGGTGATGAGATACCGGGAGTCCTAATCAAGGATGGAACTGGAGCAGCCAAGCTGTCAACTTCAGGGTGCGCAGACTGGGAACCGCAATTCCCAGAGGGTGGGAGATGAGATCCGGAATTGGATCCAGAATCCATGGTGGATTGATTTTGTGAGACCATACGAAGGGGAACCAGGGTTGACGAGGCCAGAACGGGGCAATGAGAATCATTCTGCTCCCCAAACTGTTGGCTTTCTGCAGAAGCCTCTGCATCAGAGGAAGTGGAGGGTAGGCATAAAGGAGACCGGGAGGCCAAGCATGCACCAGAGCATCTCGAATTCCCTGGTGGGGAAGCAGAGCGAAGAAATTGTCGCATTTGGCGTTTGAGGGAGAGGCAAAAAGATCGCAACAGGGTTGTCCCCAAACGGCAAAAATCTTCTTCGCTACCTGAGGATTGAGAGACCACTCGTGAGGAGAAAGAATGGTGCGACTGAGCTTGTCCGCAAGGATGTTGGATTTTCCCGAAATGTGCGTTGCTACCAGAAAGCGTTTGGTGGAAATTGCCCATTCCCAGACTCTCATGGCCTCTCGACAAAGGGGGTAAGACCTGGTTCCTCCCTGTTTGTTGATGTACCAGACTACCGACATGTTGTCTGTCTGAATCGCAATAGTCCCTGAAGGAAGAACGTGGTGAAGTGCTTGCAACGCTAGGAGCACCGCCCTCATTTCCAGGACATTTATATGCAATGACGTCTCTGTGGGGTTCCACGTGCCTTGGACAATCTTTCCCGCAGAATGCCCCCCCCACCCGAGGCAAGAAGCGTCCGTGGTCACTGTGGCTCGGGAAATGCAGCACAAAAAGGGCTCCACACCAGGGGCTCCAGAGAAAGAAGCCACCAAAAAGGGAGTCCCTGCACGCCTTGCTGACCGCAATCGGAGCGTTGAGAGAGGAACAAAGAGGGGACCACTGAACCTGAGGGGTCCATTGAAGAACCCGCATGCGTGCAGCATGAATGAGAAGCGGAATAGCTGCCGCCATAGAACCTAGGGCCCTCAGGACCGAAGCTGCAGTTGGAGATGGTTGCAGGACCGCTGCTACATGACACTTCAGGTTGGCAATTCTGTCTGGAGTGAGGAAGGCTCGCATTGATCTGGTGTTTAGTCTTCCTCCTATGAAATCTATAGCTTGTGTGGGGTGCAGTAAAGATTTCTCCCAATTGACAGTGATGCCCAGCCTTGGGGCTAGTTGAAGAAAGTAGTCCCTGGCTGAGCACAGAAGATGCCTTGATGATGCCGTCAGGAGCCAGTCGTCCAGGTACGGGAAGACCTGTAATCCCTGGAGCCTCAGGTGGGCCGCTACCACCGCTAGAACCTTGGTGAACACCCTGGGGGCTGAGGTGAGACCAAAGGAGAGGACCCTGAACTAATAATGACTGGCTCCCAGCCGGAAGCGAAGAAACCTCCTGGATCGTCTGTCCATGCGAATGTGGTAGTACGCGTCCTTGAGGTCGATGGAGCACATCCAGTCGTTCTCCCTCAAGAGGGGAAGTATAGATTGAAGGGTGACCATCCGGAACTTTTGCTTGGTTACTGACAGGTTCAGCTGGGAAAGGTCTAAGATTGGTCTTAAGTCCCCCGTTTTCTTTAGCACCAAAAAGAACCTGGAGTAAAACCCTGATCCGGTTTGATCTGGGGGGACGCGCTGGATAGCTCTTTTTTCTAGCAGCTGTTCGATTTCGACAGCTGCCGCCTCCCTTTGGTCGGGTGGAACATCTGGGAGGCTGCGAGATCTGGGAACTTTGTACAAGGGGATTGTATAACCTCTGGATATCACGCGAAGCACCCAACGGTCTGATGTAATGGACTCCCAAGAAGTTAGGTGCCTCGAACGCCGACTGCCTCCAGAGACGGACAGCCGGGCAACCCTTCAGGGCTGCTGCGTGGGTCTCTCAGAGAAAGGTTCTCTGGACCCAAAGTTTCTAGGAGCCCCCCTGCCTCTAGGACGGCGACCTCCCTGTCCTCCTCTGCCACGGGAGGACTGGTTATCCGGAGCAGGTTGGGACTGCTGCGATTTCCGGAACCACATCTTCTTCTGTCCCTTTTGGTTCTTCGAGAAGGACCTCTGGGGAGCTGAGAAGTGGACTCAGACAGCATCTTCCCGTCCTTTTCGCTCTGGACCAGTGTTTCGCGAACAGTCTTGCCAAACAAGGCAGAACCATCAAAGGGGGCATTCGCAAAAATGTCGCCTTGAAGGGCTCTGCGAAATCACAATGGCGGAGCCAGGCCTGCCTCCTCATGACTAGGCCTGCTCCGCTGGCTCTAGCGGCTCCCTCGGTAGCATGAGAAAGTAGCCGCATAGATGTGTTAGATACCGCTCTAAGAGTGGCCATTCGGTGGAGTATACCTGCTTATCTTCACCCGACATGGACTCTGGGGGAGATGCAGCGTATTCTTTAATCAGATCCCGCTGCATCCTAATGACATGTGCCATGTAGTTCAGCGCTCTCAAAGAGAAGGTTGCTGAACTGAAAACTCGCTTCCCAATGCGATCCATCGAGCGGGACTCCTTGCCTGGAGGATGCATAGAGGGACTCTCCTGGGCCAATTCCCTCTTCGTGGCTGCAGCCATCATCATGGCATCTACTGGGGGCCCTTGCTCCAGTGAGTGCGGTCCGGAGGGAAAGGATGCGGTCAGGACGCTTGGGTACAGGCTCAACGGTGTCCGGATCCTTCCACACTCTGATGGATATAAGATCCACCAGAGGGTCAGCAGGAGGGGACACCCAAGAGGTAGATGGGCCCGCCTCGAATGCCTCCAAGAACACAGACTCGTCTGAGGAAGCCTTGGGGCAGACCCCCGATCCTTAACATCTCCATAATGTCTCCAAATGGGACGTCTTCAGGGGGTGGCCTTGGGGGGCCTTCCCCTTCCTCCAAATCTGTGTCTTAACGGACTCGGGAGTCCATGTGCCTCCTTTGCACTTACGCCCGAGGTACTTCATCGGGGGGGGGGTGTCCGAGGAGTACTCTTCCGCAGTTGGATGTTCCAAGGGAACTACTTGGGACATCGAGGCGGGCTGTCCCTGGGACCGGCTGGTGGGGGCCTGGCCCAACTGCAAGGGAGTGCAGGATGGAGCCGTGGCAGGGACCGGGGGTCCGGACGTCCTCAACAGTGCCCTTTCCACTACGTCGAAGGCCGAGGGGGAGCCAGCTTCTCTAAACCCGAGCCGACCCCACTGGATCCGGCCTTGCGGATCGGAGTCAGAGCCGAAACCGTCGGATCCGAGAGACCGGTGTGCTCCGACCTGGACGGAGCCGAAGACACACCAGCTCCCTCGGATCAGAGGCTCGGTCCTCGGCTCCGCAAGGTCGGGTCTGAAGTACCCGAAGCACTCAAGGGATGGGACGGATCCGAGGTGCGCCGACCTATCGGATCCGACCCACCCCCGGATCCAACTCTGCCCGGCGCCGACCGCTCCGAACCCGTGGTATGGGTCGGAGAAGGAGCCAAAGGGGCGAAAAAGGTCAAGCCTCCCGGATGGGGGGGGGGGGCTAGGAGCACTCCCATTTGCATTTGGGCCTGGATGAATTTCCTTATCATCCGGTCCATATCAGCTTCACTCATGGAAAAAGTTGACCTGGTGGAGGCCACCGAAGCGGACCTAGACAGCCGCTTCGGAGACCTCGCAGAAGGGCTAGCCTCCTCCTCCTCTGGCCCAGGAGAGAACCGAGGGGAGTGGAGCCGAGGAGGAGGAAAGCTAGAAGGCACAGGGGAGGCCCGCTTAGATGGAGGAGCCGAACTGGAAGTTTCGGCTCTCCGTTTGTGGTGCCTCTCCCTGTGCCTCTCCTTCTCTCTCTCCCTAGAAGACTCTCTCTCCTCCGGCAACTTAGAGGGAGGTTGAGTCCCAACCGGAGGGGGGAGAGCCCACAGCAACAGGTTGCTGAGTAGAAGGGGCAGAAGCCGAAGCGGTATCTGGAGGGAGAAGTCCCGCCAGCACCAGCTTCGACCTCCGCTCCCTCAAAGCCCGGGGGTTGAACCCTGCACAAATGGTACAACCAGATGACAGGTGTTCAACCCCCAAGCATTTAACGCACCGAGTGTGGCCATCCGCTGGGGACAGCTTATGGCCACACTCGGTACATTTAGAGAAAACAGCCTTATGGGCTTCAGACATTATGAACCCTGAAGGCCTAAAACAACACACACACAACTACGAAAAAACCCGAGAAAAGTTAAATAAAAGAGAGAGGAAAGCCTAACACAAGTATCAAAGTAGAGATTTTTTAAACTTTTTTTGTCAAACTTATCTGTCACCAAAAAACGCCAGGAGCTCAAGAATCCGTCACAACTTGAAAGCGGCAAACGAAATCTGAGGTCAGTCAGGGCTTGGCAAGGGGTTATGGGTAAGAGGGAGGAGCTAGGAGCTCGGAGCCTAAGCTTTTGAATTGCCGGCTCGGATCCGAGGTCGGATCCGATACCCACAGGTTGCAGACGAATGAAGTCTGCCTACTTCAGATCTAATGTTAGCAGGTACTGGTTTCCCATGATGTGTGTAGCAGAAAAGTATGCCATGTCCTATCCATTTAGAAATGGTCTGTTTTGAGATAGCTTTTCCTTGTGATCCTGTAGCATAGGCTACAAAGAGCTGGTCAGTTTTTCTGAAAGCCTTAGTTTTATCCAAGTAGTATCGTAATTGCCTGTGAATGTCCAAAGAGTGCAGGAGTCTTTCTCCTTTAATCTGGGGATTTGGGAAAAAGGTGGGAAAGTGAATGGTTTGGTTTAGGGCCACACTGGATACCACCTTTGGCATAAAGGAAGTATTAGTCCATAGAGAAACTCTTTCTTGATGAAAAATGAGGAAAGGTTCCACTGCCATTAGTGCCTGTAGCTCTGAGACTCTTCTAGCTGAGGTTATTGCTAGTAGTAGGGCAGTTTTCCATGAAAGAAATTTTAAATCAGTTGAAAAAGCTGGTTCAAAGGGCGGCAGTGTAAGCTTTTCCAAGACAAAGTTGAGATCCCAAAGTAGGTGTTGGAGCTCTCCTTAGCGGTCTTAAGTTCTTAGCCCCTCTGAGGTACTGTCTTAGGAGTAGATGTGAAAATAAAGGAGGATCCGTGCTGTAATGAGCTGAAATTAATGAGGCGTGGATCTTAATAGATGAAAAGGAAAGTCCTTTGTGTAACATCTCAGTTAAATATTGTAGAATCTGAGGAATGTTCGCCCAGGGATTTAGGCCTTTAGCCTGGTTCCAGGAGCAAAATCTTTTCCATTTGTCTGAATAGGTTTTCCTGGTGCTGGGCCTCCTGGCCTCCAGAATGACATCCATAACAGCTTTGGATAAAGGTGTTGGCTGGTTGTTTAGGTAATTTGAAATACAGCCAGGTTTAAAGTCTTGAGCTGGCTGTGCAGAATCAGATTGTCTCGCTGGGTGAGCAGGTGTGGAATTTGTAGCAAAATCCATGGTGGGCCCTGGGCCATGGTCCTTAAAATTGGATACCAATGTTGGCGTGGCCAATCTGGTGCAACAAGAATCATTTGTGGCCTCTCTAATCTGACTTTCAGCAGTACCTTTCCTAAAAGAGGCAGTGGAGGGAAGGCATACACTGTCAATGTTTTCCAACTGAATGAGAGCGCGTCCACTTTCCAAGCTAGTGGATGGAAGGCCCTTGTGCAACATTTTTGAAATTGGTTGTCGTGGGGGCTTGCAAACAGATCTATGTCTGGGCATCCCCATTTTTGAGCTATCATTGCAAATACTTGTGGATCTAGTTTCCATTCGTGTGGATCCATGATGGTTCTGCTTAGGTCGCCTGCCAATGTGTTTTTCTTTCCTGGCAGGAACTGTGCTTGTAAAGTGAACCTGGTAAGACAGTGCAGTGTTTCACAAGGTCATTGCTTGCCTGCATAGAGGGTAGGAATGTGTGCCCCCTTGCTTATGTACCACATAACTGTGGTGTTGTCTGTCCTTAGTAGTTGTCCTGGGTGTAGAAGGCCCTTGAAAGCTGTTAGGGCATTCTGCACTGCTAGCATTTCTTTTTGATTGATATGCAGGTGTCTCTGATCTGTAGTCCATTTGCCCTGAATGCACTGTCCTGCCATGTGTGCTCCTCCAGGCATAGTCCGATGCATCTGCTGTCATAGTTTGCCTGGCTGTGGGTAAGGTGAAGGCTGACCCTTGTTGAGGTGACATGCCTGTGCCCACCATAGAAACTCCTGCTGAAGGCAGGGAATGAGAAGAATCATTGTTTCCAAGCCGTGGTGAGTCCATACACTTTTCAGGTACCATTGTAATTTCCCCATATGCAGTTTTGCAAATGGAATTAGTAGAATGCAAGATGCCATGAATCCCAAGGCCTGCAGAATTTTTCTTGCAGGGAATTGGGTCTTTGTTGCCATTATTTTGAAATATTGAAACAGTTGTCGTTTGTCTGGCGTGAGATAAGCCATGTGGGCCATTGTATTCAAGCTGGGACCCAGGAATATTATGCTTTGTGAGGGCACTAGTTTTGATTTCTTTTCGTTTACTGTGTACCCTAGGCAACTTAGAAGGTGTTTGACAAATGCCAGATGCTGTAGAAGAATGTCCTTGCTTTCTGCTTGAATAAGACAGTTGTCCATGTATGAGTATATTTGAATTCCTCTTTGTCTGCAGTATGGAATTACTGGTGCCAGGCATTTTGTGATGACCCTGGACGCAGTAGATAAACCAAAGGGCAGTGCAGAGAATTGATAATGTGTTGAACCTGCAATGAAACGGAGGTATCTTCTGCAATTTTGTCTGATAGGGACATGCAGGTATGCCTCCTTGAGGTCCAAAGTGACTAGCCAAGCATTCTTGACCAGCATGGGAAGAAGCTGCTGTAGTGTTAGCATCTTGAATTTTGGTACTTGCAGATAGGTGTTCAGAACTGAAAGATCCAGAATGGGTCTCCATGTTTTGTCCTTTCTTGGAACTAGGAAGAGTCTTGAGTAAAATCCTTGTCCCTGCTCCTGTGTAGGTACCTGTTGAATGGCTCTCATGTTCATGAGAGCTGTAATTTGTTTTTGTGCCTCTGCCCATTGATTTGGTGGCAGGTTTGGCATTCCTTTGATCCTTGATAAGGTATGAAAGTGGAATCTGTATCCTTGAGAGACAATGTTTAGAACCCATTTGTCTTTTGTGATGATGTGCCAGTTGTCTGCAAGAGAGTTAGTTTTCCTCCCAAGGGTGTTGCCAGGAGAGATTTGCTTGGTAGTTTGAGGATAGAGTCATTGTGTCTGCCTTCTGCTAGCTTGGGGCCTGTCTTCTCCTTTCTGGGTAGCAGAACCCCATTGGCGAGGTTTGTAAGGGCCCTGTGACTGACCTCTGCCCCTTGGGCATCTGTATTTGCCCCTCTGTGATCTGTCTGAAGCTGGAAAGGACCAATTTTTGTTGGCCAATTCCTGCTGAAGCGAGGGGGTTGTTCCTGCAAGAAATCCTTGACCGTTTGCATAGATTTAGCCTTATCCTCCATTTTCTTTAAAACCTCTTCTGCTTTGACACCAAATACATCCTGTTGTAAAGGTGCATCTAATAATTTTGCTTTAACATGGTCAGGGAGGGTTTGCTCTTTTAACCAAGCATGTCTACGAATGACTGAGCCAGTAACAGCTGCTCTACAGGAAGCTTCCAGTAAATCAAATCCGCATTGTAAAGTATGCTTGCCCACCTGTTCAGCTGCATGCAACAGATCCTGCATTTCCTTGAACTCAGGCTGTTCTGAGCGTGTGCTCATTTTTTGTTTTAACCGAGACATCAGGAATTGTTGATATTTCAACATGTGAAACTGGCAATTTAATGCTCTCATAGTCAGAGTTGCAGAGGTGTATATTTTCTTTCCCCATCTATCTAGGGCTCTGGAATCTCTTTCAGAGGGCACAGGATTTTTAGCCATAGAAGCCTTTGCTCCCTTAGGACCCTGGGATATGGTTTCTGGGTCAGCTACAGGGCTTTTATAAAGGAATTTGTGAGAGTCACGTACTCTGTAGTATCTGTCTGGTTTGGCTGGAGCAGGAGGTAGAGAGTCTGGATTTAAACTAGACTCCAAGTAGACTTCATCCACAATATCTAAAACAGGAGGAATAGCAAGAGGTATGTGCTGGGGTAATAGAAGGAACTCTCGGAGCCTTTTCTAATCCTGGCCTTCCGAGTGGAAATGTTCCCTCATGGTATGTGTTTCCCCAAAGGAGTAGTCTTCAGGGGGAGATACTGAGGGAAGAGAGTCTTCAGCATCAGAATCCTCATAAGGTGGAAAAGTGTAATCCTGTTCCTCAGAAGTATCTGAGGAGACAGAATCCTTGTCAGAGGATGCATAATCCTCCGCTTGTCTTGGGTCTTTTATCAGGAGGGGGATGGGAACCCCTGATAAGAGTAATTAAATCTTCAGCCATCTTAAGCATCTGTTTCTTAGGCATGGGGCCTTGACCTGTAGACTGAACAGTTTTCTTAGGTTTTAAAGGAGTTTTAAGTTCAGCATAAGATGTAATGGTGAGTGTAGTCGGTCTGAAGACACCTTTCTGCAACCAAAGGTGTTTCCTCTGCACCGGTGTCGGTAGATGGCTGCGTCGGCCTAGGAGACTCCGCGTGGGAGTCAGCAGCTGTCTGGGGATCCAGCTCTGCGGTCGTCAGGGGCTGCGTAGGCGCCTCACTGAAAAGAGGAGAACCGGCGATAGGCCCAGCTGAGGCCTCGGGGTCTGGCTTATTCCTAGGCTGCCTTGTCCTTATCCTTGCATTTTTTATAAATTGCAGTAGTCGGCTACTCTGACGGCATGATATAATTGAATTTCCTACCAAAGTAATGCCGTGCGAAGTCAAAACGGCGTTTGATAGTGCGTTTATTAAACCTAGCACAAAACTGACAACCTGTGACGTCGTGGTTTGGGCCTAAGCAAGGAATGCAATAGGAATGGAAGTCCTTATGAGGTATTTGCTTCCCACAAGAAGTGCAATTGTTAACTTTTTCTGACATCGGACGGAGGCAAGAAAATGTTCCCCAATGGGGCACTTAGCTTTATTGAAGACTTCGGACTGAAATTCAAATCGAAAATCTCAGGTGTCGGCCGACCGGCACTTGCGAAATGCTTCTGCTTCAGGCACCAAGCGGCAAGAAAGACTGAAGAAAATGGCATTGGATGCCTCATATATCCCTGACGCACTGACGTCAGAGAAGAAGTGACAGTAACCGACGCCGGACCAAGACTTTGGAATTCAGGCCGACTGTGGGACCGCCTGAACCCAGTGTGATGACTGCAGCAGGGTAACACGATGAACATCTAGAGTTATCTGTGCACATCCAGGTAGTGAAGTCTCTCACCTTTTTTTTTTGTCAGCTGGGAAAGGTAGAAGTACAGTCTGATGGAAAAAATTAAATCGACCAATTTCGGCATAAAAAGGTTAGCCCTAGGAGAGATCCAATTCTTATAGAAGATACAAAAATGAAAAGTGGCTGTAAATGCCTGAAGCTCAGAAAGCCTAACAGAATTAAGGGCCACCAGTAACAATTTTCCAAATACAAATCTAGAGGGCGGTACTGGGAAAGCCCACCTAGGTGGATTCAAGCGAAGGATCCCCCATACAAACTGCCTGACTTCAATACTTAGAGAAAAGTGGGGATTAAGTGGCATGCAAGCAGAAATAGCTGACAAGTGTGCTGTAGGAACCCCTATCTGGAGGTGGTTATTCTTCGGACACCAGACAAATTATTTTCCATTTAGAGATGCAATACTTTCTAAATGTAGGTTCTCCAACTCTCCTGCAGCACCTAAACCATGCTCTCAAAACTGGTGGCTGACAAATATAAATTCCATCATCCACATTGTCAGGTTGATGCCCAGTAACTTCAGATGATGCAGAGAGCACTACACCACTTTGTGGAATAACCTGCAGTGATTATTCTAGACTAGAATGGGGGAACCAGTGCTGCCTGGACAGAGGGGAATCACCAGTAAGAATTTTTGTCTATACCGTTCAATCTTGGATAGCACCTTCGGGCTGGGGGGGTGTGTGGGGGTGTGGGGTCAAGGAGTTAACTTCCACTCTCAGCAGGAAGACATTGCGTTCATCCTCCAACCCTGGAAATAAAGGGCCCTGGAGCAAAACACCCTCAGCTGTCTGTTCTGGGTGGTAGCAAATCAGAGAAAAATCCCATCTGTGGGCTATTTCCATGAAGACCTCTATGCTTACCTTCCATTTGTGAGGGCCTTCCACAGACCTGCTTAGAGAATCTGCAAGCACAGTCTTCAGACAAAATGTTAACCAGCTGTTGAGATACATTTTTTACTACTTGATTATGTGCTAGAAAAGCTAGTCTGAATGGCTGGCAGGGCTTGCACAGAATGTATGTATGAAGAGTATGCCAAGTCTTCATCTGAATCAGAGTCCTCCTCCTTATATAAAGATTCATGTCTGTGAAGTGGGTGGGGATGTGAAAGTAGAAGGGAACGAAGGGGTTCTTGCTAAAATGGCCTTATATAAGCCCTGTCAGAATTGACCCCATTCCTTTTCTTGAGACATCTGAGCTGAGGAAACGTGTTTTTACTCCCCACACCCCTTAGGAATAGCATATTCCCCTCACAAAGTGTGATGTGCTGGAGCCTTGACAAACCTCAAAGTGACAAACACCTCTTCCATAACAAGAATCAGAGGAATGTCCGCTGACATTATCACCCTCTGTTCCCCCTTCTCTTCTGTATTAGCAGCAATATTGCAGGATGTGATACTTACTACAATGGTCTCGAGCAGGAGCACAGTAGCAGGTGTCAGAGTTGAAGTATTACAGATCCCTGCAAATATCCCAACAAGTGCATCCAAACCAGACTAGGAAGTAATTCAGTCCTTTTTAGATACGAGCAGGATGTACAAGAGTGTTCTGCCATTCTGGTTTGCAAAATACCTCATGCGTTGGCTCTCAACTTTCTAAATAAGAGTGTAGATGGTGCTAGGCGCAAACGACTGACAGATCTAAACATTACAAAAACCAGCAGCTCCTGGACAAACTTAGTGGAGGTCCTTATAAGAAATCTGCCTACAAAAGTTACACTTCCCCCTTATTGGACATTAACAAAGATTTAGGAAAAAAAGGGAAAAGGTTCCCCAAATGGGGCCCTCATCTGAATAAGTGTAGCAATGGTAACAACCAACGCACATACACACAGTGAAACATTCAGCAGCAAAGACTCCGTGCTTGTACTGGGGAGAAGATCTGAAGACCCTGTGCAAGTAAGTTTGCTTATGTAGCACCTAAGCCCACAGGCTTAGGACCTATGGCAGATGTAAGAGCATACAGAAGATTTTTTTGGCTTTAATACGCAGACCAGACAGGCTACCTCGGTGAGAAACCATTTGCATTAGAAAACCGCAACAATGACTTAAGGAAGGACATCCTAATTGCTCAGACAGCAAGCCTACTACTGAAGAGTGCATGCAGATCCTTTTGTTAGTTATGCCAAGAAGGAAAATCAGCACTGTATGGACCGAAAATAAGCCAGGAGACTCCGGATAGATTTAGTCTTTTAGCTTCTGTAGGACTCTGGACAGCAAAGAAACTTGGGTAAGAGGGTTGCACACACATTCAGCTCCCTCCCCTCAAAAAGGGAAATCCAAAGTGCCTACTTATGCCTATTCACTTTCTTGCATGGAAATATTATGCAGAACATACAAAGTTGGCAGTTGCTCTGAAAGAAAGAAAGTCTATCTTCAGTACCCTCATTTCATTCCAACAGCTTCCTGAAGCTGGTTCCATTCAGATGTGACATGTGATTACTAGTCTGAGCTCCGCTAAGTGTTTCAACATCAAATCAGAGGCTCCAATGTGACAGGTTAAATGCCAGAGTTGTTAGTCTGCAAAAGATAGATTTACTTGACTCCCTATGCTTGCTTGTTATAGGTGGTGAAAAGCAGGACTCTGTTTCAAAACTAGGATAACTGAAAACAGACACCAATACATAGCTTTCTCTGTGGTGGCTTACTGGCTTGTATGATGCCAGATTGCAGATGTGCCCTCCCCACAGCTTATATGATGCTCTATAACCCGTTTTTCAGCTAATATAAAGCTAAAAAGCATCCCCAACATTTGAATACTTCAGTAAACCCCACCATCACATGAAGTTTCTTATGAATGAATGGAAGGATTTGTCGAGTCTCCTCTAAGAACTACAAATGTTTCCAGCTTTTTACAGCTATAAACAGAGGTAACTCAAGGTATAAACCACAGGGCTTATCCTCTACAGTTATCTACTAGTATTGTTATAGAAAACGTATTAAATATTATCTTTTCTAATGGTAGGAAAACTATTTTGCAGTTTGTTTGCCAGGAAGGTCCACTGGGCCACTATGTGCCCGTTTTTAATGGAGTCCTGGAGAGAAAAGCTTTAGTAAAATGAACAAACAAATACAAGTGAATTAGAAAGCAAGTTATAACGATAGTAAAGTGATACAGGTAATAAATGGCATTAGCGAAATGCAAAAGCACCCATTCTTTAAAAAAGAAAAGTGTTCTACAATCACATTTATATACAAAATCTTTTGACTGCAACAGATGTCTATAAAAGTGTTATACAATCATATTTATATACAAATCTGATGATTCCAACAGATGCTTATCATAGTTAAGAAATCATAGGAGGAAGTTTGCAGATGTACTGGATCCCGGGGAGTAGCTTGCGTTGGTGGACTTTATATGCAGGATGGGAACAGAAGCATTCCCATTGAGATGTTAGGTGGGAGTAGAGTAAGGTTTTGAAGGAAGAGAGGCTGCTAGTGATACTGATTAGTGGAGGGAGAATTCCATAGGCGAGCTAGGGAGAAGGACAAAGATGACTGCCTGCTGGACGAGAGGGTTTCTGTAGTTCAATCAGATTTTGGGAGTTATATCTTCGGGATCTATTGGGCAGATGCATTTTAAAGGTGTTGGCAAGGAAGGGGCAGAGAATGGCCAAAGATAAGTTTGGGTGCTTGGGTAAGTTAAATACAGTTGGGTAGTTCTAGCCAATTAAGTTTGTGAAGGGCAGTACAGTGGTGTGTAGAAGATCTGTGGCCTGTTGCAAATTTTGAAATTTTATTGTAACAGGAGGAGAGAGTTGCTTTCAGGGAGGATTGTAGGTTACTACGTACTGGAGCTCCATAGAGGAGGGATGGGATTAAGTATGTTGTAGACAGTACTAGTTTGGTGGAAGGAGAGATAAACAGATTGTGGCAATAGAGCATGCCAAGTTTCTTGTGTGTTTTATTAATATCTGCTTGTTGGTGGTACCAAACTTGAGCTGGTTATCGATTAGGACTCCTAGTAGTTTTGCATTACATACTATTTCGAGGGGTGTATTGTTCAATGGCTGGTGATAGTAAAAGTGTCTACGATGGATGTTTTTGAAGGGGTAAATAAGTTAATCTTTGTGGCATTGAGTGCCAAGTGGTTGTCTAGCATACATTGTTCTGTTAAGGAGAAGGAATTTTGGGTTAGTTTTGTTAAAATGGGGATGGAGGTGGCAGAACAGATAATGGGGACGTCATTGGCATATTGCATGAGTTAAGTGTTTGGGATGGTCTGATAGAAGTCGTTTATGAAGTTGTAAAATAGTAGGGGCCCAAGAATGGAACCCTGGAGAACTTCTGTGGGAGTATTGAGGAATGGGGAGGTAGCTTTTTTCCATCTCACTGCTTGTTGCCTATTTGATAAATAACTGGTAAACCATTTGATAGTGGTGGAGGATAGGTTCAGTTTAGAGAGTTTGGTTAGGAGAAGGTTGAGAGATGGTGTTGAAGGCCTTAGGATAGGTATAATAAGAGGGTGGACACAATATGGCCAGAGTCATGAGCTTTGTTTACAGTTTCAAGGAAGGAAAGGAGAACAGTGGTGTGCTGTGGCCAGGCCTGAATTCAGGTTGCGTGCGAGTAAGGAGTTGGTTACTTATGAAACAGGGTAACAGTTGTAGGTGGATGCATTTTTCTACTAGTTTGGAAATAGGGGATAGGATGGCAATTGGTCAAAAATCTGGCATGTTACTGTTGGTCTCACCTTTGTGAAGTGGAATAATAAAGGCCTTTTTCGAGGATTGGGGTACCTGACCTTCTGTGATTAACCTGTTTATTAGGATACAGAAGGGAAGGGCTATCTATGGCTTCTGCAGATATCTTTTAGTAACAAGAAATTTGGTATGGGGCATTGGAACTTGGTTTCAGCTTTTGTACGAGTTTTTTTAATAGTACAGATGGGGATGGATTGTATGGAGAAGGGAGGGGGTTTGGAGGTGGAGGTACTTAAGACGAGGTACTAGAGGAGGAAGAGGCCGGTGACTGTCAGGATGTGAAGGTAAGATGGTTACTGAAAGAGGTTGTTAGTTTGGCAGCGGAATCAAAGAAGAAAGTTGAACTGGGTAGCTAGGCCAATGTTGGCAGCATTTGGGTCAGGGCAGGGGTTTTCTTTTATACCAGGAATAACAAGAGAGGCAATTCCATCCCCAGAATTTTTGAGGGTTTGTATTGTGATTAGTTTGTACTGTACAAAAGTAAGTTTCCGGTCTGAAGTAATGTTTTTTTTTTTTACTTTGTTACGCAATCGTTTGTATTCATTAAGGGTGGTAGTAGTTTTGTTTTTCTGGTAGCGTCTCCAAGCTTTGTCTCAGAGACTCCTAATGCCTAAGGTGTCTTTAATTTAACCATGGAGATGAGTAAGAATGCCAGAGCTAACTCCCAGAGTGACCCTAGATGACCTGGGTATCAATCCAGACCCAAAAATCTCAATTTCTGCAGAGACATTAAGGTTAACTGGTTTATATCTGTAGATGTGCTTCACTGTTGCAGTCATAACCGATGTGACTTCCTGCCATGTAAGCCCTTGGCAGGCACAACTACCAGAGAATTTTATCCTCCTCCTAAAGTCAGCATATGACAGACTTCAGTGTATAAAGAGTCAGCTGGCACCACCACCTTACTTCTTTACTGCCAGAGCCTGAAGCAGAGCACTCATCAGTGCGTCTGTCTGTTCACACCACATGAAGATGACGTCTAAAGCCAATTTGGGATGTTTTCAAAAGTTTCTTGACTAATGTCAGAGAAATTAGTTCTCTGCTATGGCAAGTGGACTACACACTGGGACTTTCACTCTTTGCACAAGCTGTTTGGGCCTAAAACACAAACTGCCTGTCGGATCTGTGCTTCAACAGTAGAACTGTCAAGCATAGGGCTGAGACTTTAGCTAAACATTTTAGTGAATCATCAGAGCCTTTGTGTACTACATCTACTGGTTGGACTGAGGCTGATCTCCCTAGGCATAAGGAAATGTTTCAAGAGTGAGCCTCCTTTGCAGTCCCCCTGTGACTGCTGTAGGATAGCCCTTTACTGAGACATGTTCGGAATCTGATATGCCACTGGATCCTTGAACTTCTGCACATTTTGAAGGACTTGCTCATCGGTTGGGTCCAGAGCCAATTCACAGGTTCTGGCTTCCGAAGACTGTTCTCTGACAAAGGAGTGCCCCAAGTTCACTGTCTTTGGGATTCGGCTGCCCACCAACATCCTGGCCCAAGTGCAGAAATTACCCTCAGGGCTAAACTTAAGACCTCACATAGAAGACTACATCCACCTTGGCCCAGCTGAGGACCAGCTACCACTCCTAAACTCAGGAGTATCAGCAGGACCTAGTGAGGTTGGCTGAGGATTTGATTACCAGTCCGAGCCAAATGCCTTTTTCTCCCAGGCTCTGTCGCTGAATTGTTTCATAAAAGCAAAACTGATCTCCCCTCATGGAGTCTTCCAATTCTTTTGGCTCAGAGGATAACAATGATGTAGACACCCTTGAGGAAGTTTATCTATTGCTTCCTATGGCGATTCAGATTCTGATGAGTACCCTGGCTCAGCCTCTCCCCATGAGG
This sequence comes from Protopterus annectens, assembly GCF_019279795.1. Classification (NCBI taxonomy): domain Eukaryota; kingdom Metazoa; phylum Chordata; order Ceratodontiformes; family Protopteridae; genus Protopterus; species Protopterus annectens. The sequence goes on along the minus strand of NC_056741.1, from coordinate 1,794,419,703 downwards.
ACATTTCTTTCGGGGAGATACTAAATACTTTAAGAGAACACTTTAAATGGGACACACAGGACTATCTGCAATCCAAGAGGATTAGGGAATTTCTACAACTCCATAGGCATAAACCGCTTACCATTCCTCCAGTCTTAGAGATTGTGGACACATCTTGCTGGATTCTTCCATACAGCCAGATCCCACCATTGGAAACCTGAGATTCTACAGGGTACTGGATTCCCACCAGTACCTTTTCAAGAACACCATAGAAGACCGTAAAGTGGTAACTCAGGGTCCTAACAGAGCTACACATAGTAGCTCCAAAAATCCCCTGCCAACTGAAAGAAGGCAGAACACTGGACAGGTTCAGAAAGTCTATACCTCTGCTACCCTGGTCATGAGGGCTTTGAATTGCCGGTTTCATACACTGAAGTGTCAAAAACAATCTTAGATTAGATGAAGCAAAAACTGGTGGGGATTGAATATAAAGCCCTCACCAAGGAAAGTACAGTTGTGTACCTACCATAACTGTAAATGTTAAGAGTGTATTCACTGTTGCAGTCATTACACTTGGGTTATCCTGCTGGCAGGCTACCCGCAGTCAGCCTGAATTCCAAAGTCCTGGTCCGGCGTTGGTTGCTGCCGCCTCTTCCCTGACGTCAGTGCGCCAGGGGTATAAAAGATGCAGCCAACGCCATTTTCTTCAGTTTTTCTTGCCCCAGATGTCAGGTGCCCCCAAAAGGGTAGGCTACAAATTCTGCTCATAAAAAAGCATGCACTAACCTAAACATTACCTTCATCTACAAGCAAATACACCACATAGACTGTATAGAATAGAGAAGTACAGTTAAGTCCCAGCAATGAAAGGGGGATGGTGGGAGGGTAACCTGGACCGCAACAGTGAATACACTCAAACATCTACATTTATGGTAGGTACACAACTGTACTATATTCGTGTGTCACTGTTGCAGTCATTACACTTGGGTTGAATCCCAAACTGAGGTTGGGTGACTGGGCCTAAATAGAATTAGGAGTGGCTATGAGGCTCTGCAGAACTGCAGTGGCAAAGCCTGCTCTGGATTTAGAGTAAAGAGGTAAGTGGTAGTGCTTTGTAAAAGTGTGCACTGAAGTCCAAGTTGCAGCCTCCAAAATATCCTTGGTTGGTACTCCTCTGAGAAAGGCTGAAGTGGCTACTGCTCTGGTTGAATGTGGTCTAATGCCCTTAGGCACTGATTTGCCATGTTGTGAATAGCAGAAAGGAATGCAGTGGCCTATCCACTTTGTAATAGTCTGCTTTGAAATAGCCTTTCCTTGTGATCCTGCAGCATATGCCACTAAAAGTTGCTCAGTCTTTCTGAAAGCTTTAGTTTTGTCCAAGTAGAAGTATAGCTGTCAATGCTGTGTTCCACAAAGTCATGGCTCGTCTGCAGAGGGGGTAGGAATGTGTGCCTCCTTGCTTGTTTATGTACCACGTAACTGTATTATTGTCCGTATCAGCAGTTATCCTGGATGGAGTAGATCCATGAAGGCCGTCAGGGCATTCTGTACAGCTAGCATCTCTTTTTGATTGATATGAAGATGCATTTGGCTTGCGGGCAATGTGCCCTGAATACATTTTCCTGCCATGTGTGCCCCCCAGGCATAAACCAATGCATCTGTTAGGGTCTGCCTGGCTGTGGGTAAAGTGAATGGCTGTCCCTGGTTGTGGTGACAGGCCAGTGCCCACCATCGAAACTCTTGTTGCAGGCAGGGAATGAGAGTAATTATTGTGTCCAGGCTGTGGCAATGTTGAGTCCAAACACTTTTTTAGATACCACTGTAGCTTCCTCATATGCAGTCTTGCATATGGAATTAGCAGAATGCAGGATGCCATGAAGCCCAAATCCTGCAGAATGTTTCTTCAGGTAACTGGGTCTTTGCTGCCATCATTTGGAAGTAATGAGTCAGTTGCCTTTGTCTGGCATGAGATAAGCCATCTGGGCAGTTGCATTTAAGCTTGCACCCAGGAATATTATCTGTTGAGGGCACTAGTTTTGATTTATTTTCGTTTACTGTGTGCCCTAGGCAAATTAGTAGTCTTTTTACAAACGCCATATGCTTTAATAGAATGTGTTTGCTTTCTGCTTGAATAAGGCAGTCGTCCAAGTAGGGATATATTTGGATTCTTTTTTGTCTGCAAAATGCAATTACTGGTGCCAGGCATTTTGTGAAGACCCTGGGTGCAGTAGATAAGCCAAAGGGCAGTGCATAGAATTGGTAGTGCATTGAGCCAGCTATGAATCTGAGGTATCTTCTGCAAGATTGTCTGATTGGGATATGCAGGTATGCCTCTGAGGTCCAAAGTTATGAGCCATGCCGTCTTGCCCAGCATGGGCAGAAGTTGCTGTAGTGTCAACATTTTGAATTTTGGAACTTCCAGAAAAGTATTTAGTATAGACATGTCCAGTATTGGTCTCCAAGCTTTGTCCTTTCTGAGTATCAAGAAAAGTCTTGAGTAAAATCCTCGCCCCTGCTCTTGCTGTGGTACTTTTTGAATAGCTCTCATGTCCATGAGAGATGACATTTGCTTTTGTGCCTCTGCCCATTGATTGTGTGGCAGGTCTGGCATACCTTTTGTCTTTGGGAGGGTGTGAAAGTGGAACCTGTAGCCCTGAGAAACCATATTCAGTACCCATTTGTCCTGGGTAATCATGTGCCAACTTTGTGAAAAAAAAGTGCTAGCTTTCCCTCTAAGGGTGCTGCAAAAGGTAAGTGCTTGGCATTGGCAATGGTAAGTCATTGGGACTGTTTCCTAAAAGGTTGTGATTTGTCCTCTCCGCTTTCGAGCCAGGAGCACCCCACTGTTTTGGCCTGTATGAGCTTTGGGCCTGAGATCTGCCTCTAGGGCGTCTGTATATGCCTCTGTGGCCTGTCTGACACTGGAAAGGACCAATTCTTAGAAGGCCAGTTCCTGCTAAACCTGGGTGGCTGAACCTGTAAGAAATCCCTGACTGTATTGATTTAGCGTTATACTCCATTTTCTTTAACACCTGTTCTGCCTTAACGCCACACAACGTTTCATGCTGTAATGGAGCATCCAATAATTTTGCTTTAACATGATCAGGCAGACTCTGTTCCTTTAACCTTTGCCTTCGAATGACAGAGCCTGTAACTGCAGCCCTGCAAGAAGCCTCTAGTGAATCAAAACCACATTGCAAAGTACGTTTTCCCACTTGTTCAGCTGCATGCAATAAATCCTGCATTTCCTTGTTTTCAGGACATTCAGAGTTTGTCAGCATTTTCTGTTTTAGCAGAGACATTAGGTATTGCTGATATTTAAGCATGTGAAACTGGCAGTTTAAAGCCCTTACAGCTAAAGTAGCAGAGATGTAAACTTTTTTCCCCCCATCTATCCAGTGCGCTAGAATCCCTATCAGAGGGAACAGGGTTTTTTGCAGTGGAAGCCTTGATCCCTTTGGGACCCTGAGATATAGTTTCTGGGTCAGCAGCAGGGTTTTTATAAATAAATTTATGTGAATCTGGAACCCTGTAATACCTATCTGGCTTAACTGGTGCAGGGGGTAAAGAATCAGGAGACAGACTGGACTCAGAAAAACCTCATCTAAAATGTCTAGCACAGGAGGGATAGCAAGAAGTCTGTGATGAGGCAATAAAAGACCATCTCTGAGCCTTTTCTTGGATTCTGAATAATCTTGGCTGTCCCAGTGGAAATGCTCCCTCATGGTGTGCAGGGTTTTCCCAAAATAGTCCTCAGGAGGATAGGCTGAATGGATAGATTCTTCAGCATCAGAGTCCTCATAGGGAGGAATAGAATATTCCTGTTCTGAAGAGGTATCAGAAAAAATAGAAACCTGATCAGAGGAATCAGTCAGTGTCTTGCCTAGGCCTTTTATCAGGAGGGGGATGGGAACCCCTGATCTAAGTAATTAGGTCCTCGGCCATTTTAAGCATCTGTTTCTTAGGCATGGATGACTGTCCTGGAGAATGCTGTACTTGTTTCTTTGTCTTTAAAGGTGTTTTAGACGTTGTCTTGGTTGCTGAAGTGGTCTTGATAGAAAGCTGTGTAGGTCTGAAAACACCCTCAGAAGCCGATGCCTACTCAGCGGCTCCAGACCCATCTGAGGGAGTAGTTTCCGTAGGCCCAATACCTTGAGTTTCCAGAGGCCTAGTTGTCTCTACGTGGGAGTCGGGGGTGGTCTGTGGCTCTGAAGTAGCAGGTGTCAGGGGGCTGCAAAAGCGCCTCACTGAGAACCGGTGACTGGACTAGAAGAGGCTTTGTCAGTTTTGGACCTCGGATGCCTGTCCTTTTCTTTTTCCTTGTGCTTTTTATAACTCCGGTCGTCGGCTGTTCCGACAGCATTATATAGTTAAACCTTCGCCAACGTAATGGAAAGCAAAATCGTACCGACAGCAATCGACACCGGACACAGGACTTTGAAATTTCCTTCTTCAGACAAAATCCATTTTGAAATCAAGGCTATATGTATACCTTTTCTAATAACCTAATTGTAAACTTAATTACAATTAAGTATTTAAAGCAACATAACATTTATAACAACTTGCACTATAAAAGTATGTGTATATATACACACACACAGCAAACGCAACAAACAGCCCTACCTCAACATATGTATACCATACATCTTTATCTATAATAACTTACTCTATAAAACTGTTCACTTAATAAACAAATCCTAATACCATATGTTGACGAAAACAAAGAAACTTATACAAGATATTTCTTATTATTATCTTCTTAATGCAATCTGTTTTAACGCACAAAGAAGAGATGTATATTCATCAAGACCAGGGAAAAGATGTGCAGCAGTTCTAATCTGCCAAAAAAGTTCTTCCCTTTCTAAAAGTATTTGCCAAGTCCTGCTCTATAATCATCATTAATATGCTTCAAAACCATAAATTTAAAATAATGGTCAAAGTGTTCTAGAAGCGGCCGTGCTAAAGCATTAGTAAGATCTTTTTTAGAGATGGCATACATGTGTTCATAAATGCGCTGTTTTAGCTTTCGCTCCGTTTTACCAATATGGAAAGCTGCGCATTTTTGACAGCAGTGCAAACAACTGATTTAGTATCACAGTTAAAATGCCCAGTGATTTTATAAATCCTGTTATTTATGGAAACATTAACACTCACATTAATAAAGCTGCACTGGCGACAAGCGCCACATTTAGTCATTCCTAAATGTTTTTTATTTTTATTAGTGTTACAACTACTAACTTCTAATAAAGTTTTCAAATTGATGCCTCGCCTACAAGTTATTTTAGGTTTTGGCTCAAACCGAATAAATAGATCTTTATCCTCTAACATTAGCGCCCAGTTTTTATATAGAATATTCCTAATAAGTGCATGATCCACATTAAATGTACATAAACTGGTTCTAAATTCTGAGGCATCCGCGTTAGTAGCTACTGTCCTACAATTGTCGGGCACAATGGTATGTGTTCCCCTTTGATTAAATAAAATCGGTTTGAAATAGCCGATTTCACGCTTGTAAATGACTTCAGACCTAACTTCAACAATCAGGGTATCAGGATAGCTCCTATTAAGGAACATCTTACCATCTGCCCCTTAATTACTGCTTTTTTCTGATGGTGAGGATGACAGCTGGTGTAGTGCAAGAAAGCGTTAGAGTATGTTGGTTTCCTATATATAACACTTTTATATCTACAATTAAGATTATCTTTATGTAACATGATGTCAAGAAAACTAATCTTAGACTCTTGAACTTCATAAGTAAATTCCAAGAATTCTGTTAACTCGGAAATTCTAGAAATAAATGTTGAAACAGCTTCCAAAGGGCCTTTCCATAATAAAAACATGTCCTGGTATCTAGTATACCAGGCGACATGAGTTTTAAATAATGGTTCATTAAAAAGTAGTGCATCTTCCCAGTGAGCCATGATACAATTTGCAAAGGCACCCCCACATGGGGAGCCCATGGCAACCCCTGAGGTTTGCAAGTAAATGTTGCCATCAAACACTAAGTTATAGGTCAATACAAGTTCTAATAAAGTTTCAACCAAATAAGTAATATTATCACTAACTTTCCTAGATAACAAAAATTCCCTATTCCATTCCAATCCTAATTTCTGCGGTATACCTGTATACAGGTCTCTTACATCTATTGTAAGAAAAGAATAATTAGGATTATAAGGAATGCTGTTAATATTATGTAGGAAACTCCACGAATCCTTGCAGATCTGTGATTCACGTTCGATAAGGGGTTTAAGCACACTATCTATATATTTAGCACACGCATAAGTTATTGACCCCCTTCCATCCACGATAGGTCTGAACGGGGGGTCATCTACTGACTTGTGGATTTTCAGTGTGCCAAAAGTACTGGTAATTTTGGGGCAGAAATATTCAAGTACCTATAAAAATCAATATCTATGAACTTTTCCAAAAAAAACTTCCAGCACACCCTTAATCTTATGGTATGCAATATTAACTTCATTTATACTTGTCAGCTTATAAGAGATCCAGTATTAAGATGTTCTATCACTTTAGCCACATATGCATGCTGGTCCATAAAGACCAGTCTCCCACCCTTATCGGGTTTCATAACCCTGATGTTGCATTCACACAACACCTTAATAAATTCACGCTGGTCTGTAGTAATATTAAGGTTGTTGTGTTTGTGATTAAATTTACTAGCTAGTGCTCTTAAGTCCATCTCAGAGAGTTTCTCAAAGCACCGTAAGCTATCATGTAAGGGTGGATTGAACAAACTAGCTAACCTGAAAGAGCTAGTAAGGGTTGATCTTTCCCCTAAGAGTACTTTTAAGTTCAACTTATGTACATATAACTTTAAATCAATTATGGTTTTTACAAAGTCGAAATGTGTATCGGGAACAAAGGAGAGACCTTTCAATAAAAAATCCACTAGATCTTGATCAATGTTAAAACAGGTGTAATTATAAATCTTAAAGTCACCTTTTGTACTAGAGATAACAACAGGATAATTTGGATTATAGGTTATCTCCTCCTCTGACTGCGTTTGTTCAAGTTGGGTTGGTTCCTGTTCGATCTCAAGTTCCTTTGTTGCCCATTCTGCCCCTGGGGAAAACCCTGTTTATTATTTGAACTGGTTGAATTATTGCCCCTATTAATACTTTGTTTCTTATTAGCACTGTTAATGTTAATATGGTTAAACCCCAATGTTTGCATTACGTTGACTGAAATGGGCATCATTGCCTTGAGTATCTCCAACATTAACAAGCACCTCTTCGAGCTGGTCTTGCTCCAAGTCGTTATCATGGCCTAAGGCATTGGTTGTAGTTGGAATATTACCCCCAATAATTAACTGTTTTATAGAGCAAGTTATTATAGATTAAGATGTATGGTATACATATGTTGAGGTAGGGCTGTTTGTTGTGTTTTTTGTGTGTATATATACATACTTTTATAGCACACTTTTATAGTGCAAGTTGTTACAAATGTTATGTTGCTTTAAATACTTAATTGTAATCAAGTTTACAATTAGGTTATTAGGAAAGATATATATATATATATATATATATATATATATATATATATATATATAGCCTTGATTTCAAAATGGATTTTGTCTGAAGGAAAGATATTTGTCTCCGAAAGCACTAACAATAAATCTGTTCAAGTAGTTTTGGTGTTTGCTCCTCGTACTTCGTTTTTTGTGTTTTTAACAGTTCGTTTTAATTTTGTGTTAATTGCAGCTGCACAGATGTCATGTAAAGAAGTTGTGGCATGGAAGGCAGCAGAAGTTGCCACCGACCTTGATGAATGAGCTTTCATGGTAGTAGGCAACGAAATGTTACGTTGTGTGTAAATAAAGTTCACACAGTCCAACTATCTAGCTAATGTGACCTTAGCAACAGCCAATCTTAATCAAGGTCCAGAAAAGGCCAAAAATAACTGGTCAGATTTACGAAAGGGTTTAGTCCTGTTAAGGTAAAAACGGATTTGCCTGTGAATATCAAGGGTATGTAGCCAATACTCTCCCTCTGTTTGAATGGTTGGGAAAGAAAACTGGCAATTCAATGGCTTGATTAATGGACATTTCAGAGATCACTTTGGGCAGAAACGACTGATAAGTTCTCAGAGACGCTCTCTCTACGAAAAATCAAGTATGGTCTCTTGATACATAAAGCTTGAAGTTCAGAAATACGTCTGGCAGAAGTAATAATGACCAAAAACAAGGTTTTCCATGACAAATACTTGAAGTCGCAAGAAGAGGCTGGTTCAAAAGATGCCATTGCCAGAGCTTGTAGAACTGATAAATCCCATGGTTGAATAGGTTCTCTAAAAGGTGGCTTCAGATGATTCACACCTTTTATGAAGATCTTGCACAATTTGTGGGACATGAGAGGAATCTTGGACACAGTCATGAAAATTAGAAATTGCAGCCAAATGAACTCTAATGGTAGAGGCTGATAGACCTGATTGAAAAAAGTCAGCCAGATAGTCTAGTATTATCGACACTGGTGTTGAAAAGGGGTCTAATTGTTTAACTTTCAGCCAACAGGTAAATCTTTTCCACTTGCTCAGATAAGTAATTCTACTGGAGGACTTATGAGAAGCAATGAGTATATCACGTACTGGTAAAGAAAGATCATTCTGCCTGGCAATCAAGGAAATTGGAGTAGCCAAGATGTCAGCTTCAGGCTGTTCAGGAAGGGATGAATCAGGTTCTGTGGGTGTGAGATCAACTCTGGGATTGGATGGAGGATCCATGGTCAATCTAGTAGGTGAGGCCAAAGGAATGGGAACCAAATCTGTTGTGGCCAATATGGTGCTATGAGGATTACCTTGCTCTTCAACCACCGGGCTTTCATCAGAAACTGGGGAATGGGAGGAAAGGGCAGAAATGCGTAGAGAAGACCCGAGGGCCAATCATGGACTAGAGTGTCCCTGGGTGACCGTCCCACAGAGGGAATCAGGGCGAAGTAGTTGCTGCATTTGTAGTTGGTCGGGGATGCGAAGAAGTTGCAGCAAGGACAGCCCCAGCAGTGGAAGATCTCCGCCGCTATCAAGGGATTCAGGGACCACTCGTGAGGTTGCAGAATGCACCTGCTGATTCTGTCTGCTATCACGTTGGAACTCTTGGGAATGTGCGTTGCTAGAAGAAAACGGTTGGTAGCCATCGCCCATTGCCATATCCTCATGGCCTCTCGACAAAGGGGGTAAGATTTGGTTCCACCTTGCTTGTTGATGTACCAGACCACCGCCATGTTGTCTGATTGAATCGCAATTGTCCCAGACGGCAGCAGGGGATGGAATGCTTGCAATGCCAGAAGCACCGCCCTCAGCTCTAGAACATTTATATGCAGATGGGCCTCCGGTTATTACCAAGTGCCTTGGACTGTCTGTCCCTGAAATAGCCCCCCCGCCACCCCATCAGGGAGGCGTCCGTGGTCACTGTGGCCTTGGGTTGCTGGGGGGAGACCACTGAGATTGTGTTATCCACCAATTTAAATCCCGTTTTCACCTGTGGGTTACTCGAATCATGGCTGAAAGAGGATGCTGAAAAGGATACCATTGGGTGAGCAGTAGCCGTTGTAGGAGCCTCATGTGAAACCTGGCCAGGGGAACCATGGTGATGGAGGATGCCATGGAACCCAACAGCTGCAGAACAGAGTGAGCTGTGGATTTTTCCTTAGAAAGGATTGGAATTAGCTGTTGCTTTATCCTTAAAATTTTGTGCTCTGGAATAGCAGCTCTGCAGTTTGCGTCCAAGATAACCCCTATGAATTCTGTCGAATGAGATGGGGTGAGATTGGATTTCTGCCAGGTTATGGTTATGCCTAGCCTTTGAGCGGCGCATAGAGAGTATACCAGGGCTTTTTCCAGTAGATGTCTGGTGTGAGCGGAAATGAGCCAGTTGTCTAGGTACGGAAACACCTGGAATCCTTGAAGTCGCAAGTGAGCTGTGACAACTGTCATGCACTTTGTGAACACTCTGGGGGCTGTACGGAGTCCGAAGGGCAGTACTCTGAACTGGTAGTGCCTGGCTCCCGCACAGAAGTGCAGAAATCTTCTTGATGGCCTGTCCACCTTTATGTGGTAGTACACATCTTGAAGATCTATAGAGCACATCCAATCGTCTTTTTATAAAAGCGGGAGAATAGACTGTATAGTGACCATCCGGAATTTTTGTACTCATAAACTTGTTCAATACATTAAGATCCAAAACTGGTCTCCAGTCCCTGGTTTTATTTGGCACCAAAAACAGTCTCGAGTAGAATCCGGATCCTATCTGGTCTGGAGGGACTATTTGGATGACTCTTTCTTAGCAGCTTTTCTATCTCTAGTGCTGCTTCTTCCATTTGACTGGGTGAAACTCAGGAAGACTTTTTGAAGGGACGGGACAAAGATCGAAGGGGATATGATAACCTCTGGTTATGATCCTTTGTACCCAAAAATCGGTGGTGATGGTTATCCAGGCAGAAGGGTACAAGGAGAAACGTCCCCCAACCACCTACAGAGGAAAGGAGTTGGGCCGCTCTTCAGGAGCGCTGGTAGGATTGACCAGGGAAAGAATCCCTGTAACCCTGGTTACACGGTGCCCCTCTGCCCCGAAATGAGAGTCTTCCCTGTGAGTTTCTCCCTCTGCCTCCGGGGGAAAACTCAGCCTGTGTGTCACGGAAAGGACCCTGAGATTTCTTGAACCATATCTTCCCACTCTTTTGGTTTCGAGAGAAAGCATGTTGAGGGGAAGAATAAAGGACACCTACGTCAGGAAGGGTCTTACAGTCTTGTTCACTTCTGGCCAGTGTGCTTTTAACTTTGGGCACAAACAACGAGGAGGGCTCAATGGGAGCATTAAGAGAGGAAGACTTAAAATGTTTCGCGAAGTTGCACAAGTGAATAGAGGCGTGTCGTCTCAAGACCGCAGCTGAACCCGCCGCTCTAGCTGCTCCTTCTGATGCGTGACATATCAATCGCATAGAGGAGTTAGATATAGACTCAATGGTGGCCATCTGAGAGGCCACTTTGTCACGGACCTCATCAGACACTGCACCAGCCAAGGTTTCAGAGAGCTCAGAGACCAGTTCCCTTTGAAGCCTGGTAAAATGTGCCATATAATTCAAGGACCTGATAGCAAAGGTCACTGAAGCAAAAGTGTGCTTCCCTATTCTGTCCAGGGCCCAGGACTCTCTTAGGTGGATGGGCAGTCTTGACTTTCTTCTGCCAGATCCTTTTTTGTTGCGGCCGCCACCAAAGCATCTACAGGAAGACCTTTGGAGCAATGGGGACCTGAAGCAGGAGGGGACAAGATCTTATGAGGCCTCCGGTGAATAGCTTCAACAGTATCAGGGGACTTCCAAGCACGATGAACTTGACAAGTTCATTGGCAGGTGGAGTAACCCAGGAGGTAGGGGGCCAGGCGCGAAAGGCCTGCAGGAACACAGACTCCTCAGGGGTCGGATTAGTGGGCTGCCAGTCATCCCTCTGTTTCAGGATTTCAAGGATATCGCCAAAGAACACCTCAGAGGGTGACAGAGGGGATCCTTCCCCATCATCGAAATCTGTGTCATCGGTGAGAGACTCCTCTGTGGAGCCCATGTGCTTCCTCTTACACAAACTTTTCCAGTGGACCTCCTCAGCAGGAGAAGCTGGGGAAGACAACGGAAAAGGGGATTCCTGAGGGAATATGTCCTGAGGCCCTTGCACCCGGTGTCCGCGACTTGTGAAACCAGTGTACCAGAAAAGGGCGGCGGTATAGACTGTCCATATCGCCAGCAGCAGCGAAAGCATTCTCCATCAGTTGGACAGCTGGTCCACCCGGACAGGAGTTTATGTCGGCACTCCGCCCCCTAAGTGGCTCAGGGAACCACAGAAGTGGAAGACTGTTGTATATCCATGGACTTCAAAGGCAATGAAGGAGGAGAATAAGGTGGTGTCTTTGGAGATGGGTGATCACCTCCCAAGGAAGGATAGCTCCTGGGGGTGGAATACCTCTGGCCAAGAATGCCTGGTCCACAAGACGCAACACATCATGTTCTGAAAGACTTCCAGTGGACCTCAGAGACTGAGGGAAAAACAGGCCTGTCCACAAAAGAGGCAGACTAGGTGCCCATCTCTCATCTGATTGCACTGAGGGCAAAGGTGCCGAGAAAGACTGAACTACTGTAGTCTGCGCCGAAGAAGTCATCAGTGCCAATGTCATTGCCTGCACTGACACAGGGATCGGTGCTGAAGGGGTTGTCTGTGCCAAAACTGGAACAGACAAAACTGGAGTCAGTAATAAAGGCTTCGGTTCTGAGGAAGATCTCTGAGCAGACGCGGTCAAGGTCTGCGCCGACTGAACGGTCAGTACCGTTACAGTGGTAAAGGTCTGAACCGAGGAGACCCTCAGTGCCGATATGTAAAAGGCTGCAAGAGAGGACGGAGCCAAAATCACTAATGGAGCTGAAGGCCTCGGTGCCAAAGGTCTGGGCACCGAAAGCACTGGGGCTGATTGAAAGAGCTCCGGAGCCGAAATTTTAGCCTTTTTAGATTTTGGTTGTTGAATCCCCAGCCATGGACGAAGGCAAGGATTTAGCCTTAGTAGAAACATCCATTTTCTTATGGGCTTTAGGAGGGGTTGAGACCTCTGACCCAGAAAAAGCCTCTGAAAAAGGAGATTTTAGAAGTCCTTTCAGTATCAGCTTATTTTTCCTTTCTAACAAAGTTCTATTATAAATGTTTTCACATATAGTGCAAGGTGGTACAACAGATAAATGGGAAGCTCCCAAACAAACACGAAGAGTGTGCATCAGAAGTAGGCAGTTTGTGTCCACAATCAGAACACCGCTTAAACCTCAGACTACTCTTTTTATCTGCCATATTAACAAATAGAAAAGTACCAACAATGGTACAAGACAGTACCCGAAGGTATGAAAAAGAAAAGGAAAGGGATTACCAACGATGGTAAGGAGAAATTACCTTGTGGTAAAAAGGGTAAGTAAAGGACAGAGAAAAAACCTGAGGAAATTATGAACGCTAGGTGCGATAGGGCAAGAGACAACAAAATATCAACTTTTCTGACAGTATAGTAATTTGTTAAGCAATTAAACAATTAAGCAATTACTTAAACAAGAAAAGTAGCTTGACACGACCGGATGGCAAGGCGGCAAACAAAATCTGAGCTAACAGGGAGAGAGGAATTGTGGGTAAGAGTTTAGCTTGAGAGTTTGAAGCTGACGTGAGCTTGGAAAATGGCCGGCACGGTTCCGAGCTCGGAACAGATACCCATACATATGAATGAATGAGGATTAACAATATCAGATCAGCTGATATTAGAATTGCAGCACAGAAGTTCTGAGATCTGGTGCATGCAGATGTCACTTATGGCCCACGTTCCCCTAGCCACATCAAACATCCCACACACCTAGCAGCGAAAAGCTTTTGCATACTGGCCACACGTTCGGGTAGCAAGAGAATGAAACCAAACATTCCAAAATACTGCAACATGTGAATAGAAAGACATCTCCCTTTTTTCCTCCACAATAACTTCTATTGCCGAGTGAGATAAGAGGTGGTACAGGATATGGTTTAAGGTAATGCCAGCAGATTCAATGGGATATGAGGTATCACCATAAGGGGGGGGGGAGGGGGGCTTAAATTCTACCCTATCATCTAAAAATGATAAAGTGTTTTCAGCTGACCTTCCATGAGCTAGGGTAGAAGTTAGTACACCTGTTTAAAAGGCCTTTTGGCTTGCCTATTCTTGCGCTGCAAACTTTTCAGTGTGGTTTTCCACTTTTGTTAGTTATCTACAAGTCCTGGGCCAGCAGAAGCACTGTTTGAACAGTAAATAATTGTGTAAAATTTTACCATAATCATCGATGTCCATATCTTCCATGTTGCAGTATTCTTACTGTGGGATTCTCCACCTCAGGTGACCCGAACGTCAGCTCCTATAAAAAAGCTTAAGCCTGGTTGCTGTTAGTGCATGCAACATCACATGTAGGGCCATAAACCAAGGACCTTAAATGTGACATCTGCACGCACAAACATCAGAAAGTACAGTTTTGTACCTACCATAAATGTAGATGTCCGATAGGAATGCATCTGCAGTCCTTACAAATGGGTTGTCCTGTCGTCAGGCAGCCCTTCGGTCGGCCGGATTCCAAAGTCTGGGTCTGGCCTCGGCTGGTGTCGCACTTCACCCGACGTCATAGCTGCAGTTCTTCGGGTATAAAGGCATCAGCCGACGCCATTTTCCTCAGTGTTTCTTGCCCCAGATGCCAGATGCCCTCTTGGAAGGCTAAATTTGGATAAATGCCAATGTTTCCAAATAGTAGAAACAAACACAAAAAATAAGCATGTATGTACATATATACAAACAAATACACCATAAGAGATCCCCCCAGCTAGCTATAAGATGGGCAAATACCCTAGGAGTACCACAGAGGGGAAGGCGGGTGGGTAATCCTGACTGCAGATGCATTCCTATCGGACATCTACATTTATGGTAGGTACAAAACTGTACTATGTCCTTAAAGGATGCATCTGCAGTCCTTACAAATGGGTAGAATACCATAGCCAAACTAGGGGAGGAGGAAGAAGAGATTATGGTGTAGTTAGGATCCCTTGCAAAACAGCAGTGGCAAACCCTGCTCGGGATCTAGAGTATAAAGGTAAGTTATAATGCTTGGCAAATGTATGCACGGAGGTCCAAGTAGCAGCCTCTATAATGTCCTTGGTAGCCACTCCTCGTAAGAAAGCTGTGGTAGTGGCTGTAGCCCTTGTAGAGTGAGGCCTGGTGTTCTCTGGAGTTTTCTTTCCATGGTAGGAGTAACAAAATCTAATGCAATTTCCTATCCACTTGGAGATTGTCTGTTTTGAAATTGCTTTTCCTTCCCTTCCTGTTGCATATACTACCAGTAGCTGGTCAGTTTTTCTATTGACCTTGGTTCTGTCCAGGTAGTAGCGTAACTGTCTATGTACATCCAAGGTATGCAACAGTCTTTCTCCCCTATTCTGTGGGTTGGGGAAGAATGTAGGTAGGTGGATAGCCTGATTTAAAGATACTCTGGATACCACCTTGGGCATAAATGTAGGATTTGTTCTCATGGACACTCTATCTTGATGGAAGATCAGGAAGGGTTGCACTGCCATTAATGCCTGTAGTTCAGATACCCTTCTTGCTGAAGTGATTGCCAGCAGGAAAGCAGTCTTCCATGATAAGTATTGTAATTCTGCTGTTGCTGCTGGTTCGAAAGGAGGAAGTGTCAATTTTTCTAGCACAAAGTTCAAGTCCCATGCTGGCAATGGTGGTTTCCTAGGAGGTTTTACATTTTTAATTCCTCTCAGAAACTGCCTGAGCACAGGATGCGAGAAGACAAGAGGATCTGAGCTGTA
Source organism: Protopterus annectens (assembly GCF_019279795.1). Classification (NCBI taxonomy): domain Eukaryota; kingdom Metazoa; phylum Chordata; order Ceratodontiformes; family Protopteridae; genus Protopterus; species Protopterus annectens. The sequence continues at coordinate 1,794,404,373 of NC_056741.1, read as the reverse complement.
TTCTGCTGAAATAGCTGATGCATGTATCTTGATGGAAGAATAGGACAGGCCTGTGTGGAAGAGCTCTGCCAAGTATTCCAGGATGCTGGCTATGTTTACCTGTGACATCTCCCTTTGCAGTACTCCAAATGAGATATCTTTTCCATTTTGCTGCATAATTTTTCCTAGTTGAGGGTCTGCGAGCCTCAAGGATAATGTCTTTAACCCTTTGTGATAAATTTGGGTTAATTGATCTCATGTAATGTTCCAGGCAGTCAGCCGCAGAGTTTTCAGGCTTGGATGCAGGATGCTGTAGTTGTTCTGTGTTAACAGCAATGGAACCAGGGGTAGTGTCCATATTTGTTCCCGAGACATGCTCCTTAGCAATGGGTACCAATGTTGCCTTGGCCAGTCTGGAGCTATCAGTATGATCCTTGGATGGTCCTCTTTGATCTTCAATAGCACCTTGTGCATCAAAGGAAGTGGTGGGAATGCATATGCTGTCAGGTTTTTCCAACTGAAGGATAGGGAGTCCACCTTCCAAGCAAGTGGGTGGTACGTCCTTGTGCAGAATTTCTTTAGCTGGTGATTGTGTGGGGCTGCAAATAAGTCTATTTGTGGGAGTCCGCATTTCCTTGTAATGTCTTTGAAGATGTCCGGATGTAGCATCCATTCGTGGGCATCCGTGGTAGTCCTGCTTAATATGTCTGCTAGAAAGTTTTCTTTTCCCGGTACAAAAATTGCTTGTAACTGAATGTTGTAGCTCAGAGCCACGTTCCATAGGTCCAGTGCCATCCGGCATAGAGGGTATGAATCTGTGCCTCCCTGTTTGTTGATGTACCACATAACTGTTGTGTTGTCTGTCCTTATCATCAACTGACCTTCTCGGAGAAATGGTCTGAATGTCTGGATTGCCAATTTTACTGCCAGCATTTCCTTTAGATTTATGTGTAGGTGCAGCTGGTCTTGAGTCCATAAGCCTTGTATGCACCTGTCCAGCATGTGGGCCCCCCAACCGAGGTCTGAGGCGTCCGTCGTGATGGTTTGGCTTGGTTGAATGCTGTGGAAGGGCAATCCTGTGTTTGATTGACAGGCCTGAGCCCACCATAGGAACTCTTGCTTCAGGCATGGGATTATTGGAATTTTGGTTTCTAGGCTGTGCTTGTGTTGAGACCATAAATTCTTTAGGTACCACTGTAGCTTTCTCATATGCAGTCTGGCATGAGGGACCAGTATTATGCAGGATGCCATGAAGCCCAAGGCTTGCAGTACTTTTCTTGCTGTTAGATGGTTCTGCTTTGTTAATGCCAAGAAGTAGAGAGGTGGTAGTTCTTGCTTTTCTGCAGTTAGGAATGCCATTTGGTTTGATGTGTCCAGTTCTGCACCCAAAAAGGTTATTCTTTGGGATGGTATCAGCCTTGACTTTTTTATACTGACTGTATATCCCAGGGCTTGTAGCAGGTAAATGACTCTTTGTAAGTCTTCTGTTAGCTTGTTTTTGTTGTCCGCTTGTATCAGGCAGTCCAGGTAGGGGTAAATTTGGATTCCCTGAAGCCTGCAATGAGCAATTACTGATGCCAGGCATTTCGTGAACACTCTGGGCGCAGTAGATAAGCCAAAGGGCAATGCTGAGAATTGATAATGCTCTGATCCTGCAAGAAATCTGAGGTATCTTCTGCAATTTGGTCGTATGGGGACGTGCAGGTATGCCTCCTTGAGATCTAGAGTTACCAGCCAAGACTCCTTGCCCAGCATGGGAAGAAGCTGCTGTAGAGTCAGCATTTTGAATTTTGAAACAATGAGGAATGTGTTTAAAGCGGACAGGTCGAGAATAGGCCTCCATTTGTTCCCTTTTCTCGGTACCAGGAAGAGTCTGGAGTAAAATCCCTTTCCTTGCTCCATAGATGGTACCTTTTCCACAGCTCTCATCCTTAATAATTGAGATATTTGTTTTAGAGCTTCTGTCTTTTGATTTGGAGGTAGGTTTGGCATTCCTCTCTTCCCTGGTAGGGTATGGAAGTGGAACCTGTAGCCTTGGTCTATTGTCTGTAAAATCCACTTGTCTCTTGTGATGTAATGCCAGTTTATTGAGAATAAGGCTAGCCTTCCGCCTAAGGGTGCTTCTAGTTGTTCCCTGGTAGGCGGTGCCAGAGCGAAGTCACTGTGATTGTCCTGTCGCAGTGGTGGTGGCTGTGTCTGTGCCTCGCTGGTTGTTACCCTGCCACTGGCGTCCCCTGTAGGCACCCCTGGATTGGTTTCTGCCTCTTGATCGCCTATTCCTGCCTCTCTATGCTTTAGAGGAGTCTGGAAAGGACCAATTTTTGGAGGGCCAATTCCTGCTAAACCTTGGGAGGTTGGACCTGTAAGAAATCTTTCACTGTTTGTACAGATTTTGCCTTCTCCTCCATCTTCAGTACCTGTTGTGCAGGAGAACCAAATAAATTGGCCTTGTCCATGGGAGCATCTAACAGTTTTGATTTGACATGGTCCGGTAAGGCCTGCTCTTTCAACCATGCATGCCTTCTGATAACTGTGCCAGTCATGGCTGATCTATAGGAAGCCTCCAGTGCATCATAGCCGCATTTTAAAGAATGGTTACTAACTTGCTGAATGTTATGTACCATTTCCTGAATATACTTCTTATCAAAAGGTTCATCAGAGGACAGTTTTTTAGTTAACTGGTCAAGCATATATTCTTGATATTGGATCATATGAAATTAACAGTTCAAGGCCCTAGCTGACAGAGTAGCAGAAGTGCAAACTTTTTTACCCCATCTCTCTAAGGATCTGGATTCCCTTTCAGAGGGGAGGGGATTTTTAGCAGAGGTAGTTGCTACAGCCTTAGGCCCCTGGGAGATAGTTTCGGGATCTGCAAAAGGAGCCTTGTATAAATGGTGATGCGTGTCCGGGACCCTGTAGTACCTATCGGGCTTAGCAGGGGCTGGAGGTAATGAATCAGGAGCAGTACAAGCATCATTAAATGCATCATCTACAACAGAAAGAACTGGAGGTATAGCTAAAGGCCTATGCTGTGGTAAATGCAAGAAGGTTCTAAGCCTTTTCCTGGAGTCTGAAAAATCTTGGCCCTGCCATTGAAATTGTTCTCTCATAGCATGCAAGGTTTCCCCAAAGGAATATTCCTCAGGTGGAGAGGCAGAAGGGATGGACTCCTCAGCATCAGAGTCTTCGTAAGGGGAATAAGGAGCCTCTGGAGGGTCTGTATTATCTGAATCATCAGAGGAATCATCTGTGGACACTGGCTCAGGGGGCTCTGCTCTAGGCCTCTTCTCTGGAGGTGGATGAGAGGCCCTGTCTGGATGAGGCTGGGATCCCCGGATTAAAGAAATAAGATCCTCTGCCAAAGAAAGCATTTGGGAACTAGAACTGGGCCTGTGAGTAGGGGTCTTAACAGGTACAGTTTTTGTAGCTTTAGCTGCTTGAGCCCTGGCAAAGGCCTTAATGGACATGGCTGCAGGAGGCCTAGCAGCTCCACGTGCAGGGGTAGAAATATCCAAGGGAATAGTGTCTGATAATTCCTGAGAAATCGCAACAGCAGGTTGGATTTCCGAAGCCGATTCCACGAGGTTAGAAGAAGCCTCGGTAGAAGGCATGCTTTCGGCTGAAGGAAGAACCGCTTGCTCGGTTTCAGCCGAAACAGAGACACTCGCAGTTTGCTTAACCGCGGTTTCAGCCGAAACCGCGGACCGCGAGTGTCGGTCCTTTTCCTTGCGTTTTTTGGTTATTTGTGTAGTCGGAGGATCCGACGGCATCTTATAAGCAAAATCAGAGCCGAAAAACTGCTCAGCAAATTCCGACCAACGTCTAAGCGTCCGTCGGTTAAAAGAAGCACAGGCTAGACAAGCTGCTACGTCGTGGTCTGGGCCTAAACAAGGTAAGCAGTAAGAGTGGAAATCTTTATGAGGTATTTGTTTCCCACAAGTTACAGTTATTCACTTTTTCTGACATCGGCTGAGGCAAGAAAGAGTCCCCAACGGGGTACTTAGCTTTTTAGAAGTCTTCGAAGTTGTATTCGGTAGTAGTAATCTCTGGTTCTGACCGACCGGCACTTGCGAACAGCTTCTGCTTCGGGCGCCACGCGGCAAGAAAGACTGAGGAAAATGGCGTCGGCTGATGCCTTTATGCCCGAAGAACTGCAGCTATGACGTCGGGTGAAGTGCGACACCAGCCGAGGCCAGACCCAGACTTTGGAATCCGGCCGACCGAAGGGCTGCCTGACGACAGGACAACCCATTTGTAAGGACTGCAGATGCATCCTTGAAGGACATCTGCCTGCCCAGTCGGACAGTAGCTTAGGTGAATTCAACAGATGTCCTCCAGAGTAGTGAAATGCCACTGACTGCCCAGTTTGACCATAATGTTAGTAGATGACTCATGATGGCACACAGACAAGTAGAGAGAAAAACAGAGGGTAAGAAAGGAGGGAAAGAATACTGCAACATGGAAGAGAATGACATCTATGGTTATAATATTTTACACAACTACTCTGTCTTTCTATTCCCATGATGCAGAATTCTTACTGTGGGAGAGTACCACAGGAAGGAGGAAGGGTGGAGGTACAGGTTTCAGATTCCAGAAATACCTGCAGGGCTGCCCTTGCAAAACTTGCTCTGGCACTGATGATATGGTCCAATTTGAAGTGTTTGGTAAAAGTATGTATAGTGGACCAGGTGTCTCCCTCCAGGATGGAAGCTGTGTCTAGGCCCTTGAAGAAGGCCCTGGAGGAGGCGACTGCCCTAGTAGTGTAAACTTTGACCCTCTGAAGCAAGTCCTTTCCATAGTAGGAGTAGCAGATAGTTTGTTTGAAGACTGCACTGCCAGGGCTCTGGGATGAAAGGATACAAAAAGTTAATTAGATTTCCTAATGGACTTAGTTTTGTCCAAGTAAAACCTTAACTGCATGTGAAAATCCAGGGAATATAGTATGCTCTCACTGTCATTGGTAAGCGAGGGGAAGAAGGTGGGTAGGTGAACGGACTGATTTAATGATAGCTCGTTTTTTCCACTTTGGGCATGAAGGAGAGGTTGGTGCACAGGGTCAACCTGTCTTTGTGGATTATAGTGTAGGGAGAACATTCGAAGAGTGCCTGTAACTCTGATACCCTTCTAGCTGAGGTGAGGGTTACAGCAGGACTGTTTGCCATGTGCACATCTGTAGGGATGCGGGACTGGCTGGCTCAAATGGAGCCAGAGAATTTTTCCAGGACACAATTTAGGTCCCAAGGCGGTGGGATAGGCTTCCTTGGTGGTCTAGTGTGCAAGACCTCTAGAACAATTTAAAATCTAACCTGGACAGTAGAGGGTGGGGGGTGGGGGGGTCCAAGGGTAAGCAGGCAGACAGCAGACAGATGCACTTTCACTGAATAGTATGAAAGGCCTGTCTTGAGCTCACACAAGCTAAGACAAGGGGAACATCTTCTTGAAAGGGGTCCCTATGTCTCTGGAGATGCCATTTGGAGAATATTTCCCATTTAAAATATGTATGATCTCCTTGTCTTAGGTTTCCTGGCCTCCTTCAGGACAAGAAAGCACATCCCCTGAGTAGTGGTGTGTCTGAAAGGTATTAAAAGTTTATCACCAAGAGTGTTAGGCACAGCATCTCCAAGTGTGGATGGATGAAAGCTCTCTCTGTTGTGAGAGTATGCCCACCTTCTGGGGTAACTTGCGGTGACTGCCCTTGGCGAGGGATAGTAGAAGGGGGGGACCAATGCTGCCTTGGCCAACAGGGAGTCACCAGCAAGATTTGTGGCATGTCTCTCCTGATTTTCAGGAAGACCTTTTGAATGAGACAAAAGAGAGGAAAGGCATACAGAAAACATGTCCCTTCCATGAGATGGTGAAGGCATCCACTCTCCAGGTCAGTGTGGTGTGGTCTTTGGTACAAAATATTTTCAGTTGTCTGTTCTAGGAGGAGGCAAACAAATCTATTTGAGGTATGTCCCACCGATGGACAAGGTTTAGAAATACTTTTGTGCAACATCCACTCGTGCTGCAGAGAATGATCTGTCGAGAGCACCAGCTTGGTGGATGCCCTGAGATTGGATGCAGACAGCCTGCAGAGAAGTTTTGTGGCTAATTCCCAAATCTGCATTGCCGGCCTGCAGAGGAGTTAGGACCTACCAACCCCCCCCCCCCCCATTTGTTGATGCACCACATGACAGTGGTGTTGTCTGTGTAGGTTTGCAGGGGACCTGTCTGTAGGAGGGGAAGAAAATCTTTCGGGGCTGAATGAACTGCAGCCATCTCCCTTACACTGATGTATTTGTTCATGAGGGTTGCATGCCAGCGTTCTTGCACCTTGAGACCCTTTCATGGTAGACCCCCCCCAGCCCAGATCTGAGGAATCTGTGCACATATATTGAGTTGGTGAGGGGGGGGGGGTAGACCTGTGCTCAACTAAACCTGTTGAATTCACCACTTCAACTCTGTTTTTGGGCAGGGTAGAAATGGTATCTGGAAGTCTAGAGGGTGGCTGTGCTGGGACCACACATTATTTAGATACCATTTGTAGCTTCTTCCTGTGTATTGCGGCTAGTGGAAGCATAGGTATAGTGGCTGCCATAAGGGCCAAAAGTCGCATGAATTGCCTGGCTGACCATTGGTGGGCCTGGAGGAGCTCCTGAAAGTGTCTGATTAGGAAGCCACTTTGTACTGAGGAAGAAAGGCCTTCATCAGGTATGTTCGAATCCTGCATCCCAAGAAGAGTTTGTCTTGCTCTGGTGAAAGTAATGATTTGGCGAGGATGAGTGTGAACCCCAACCCTTGTAGCAAAGACATGGAAAACTGCAGATGGTTTTTGAAGGAGTTTTCTTTTCCTGCAAGAAGAATATTGTCTAGGTAGGGGTAGATTTGAATGTCCTTGGTCCTGAAGTAGGCTATGGTGGGAGCTAGGAATCTGGTGAAGACCCTGGGTGCAGTGGATAAACCAAAGGTCAATACAGTAAACTGAAAGTGAGAATGAGGCCCAGCAAAATGCAAGTACTTTCGGTGGGTAAGATGTATGGGGATCTGGAGGTAGGCCTACTTCAGGTCCAGAGTGGCCATGAATGCTTTGGGTAGCAATAGTAGAAGTAGGGTTTGTAGGGATAACATTCTGAAGGAAGGGACTTTTAGAAAGAGGTTTAGGAAAGATAAATCCAGGATTGGCTTCCAAGGTCTGTCCTTTTTGTGACTAGGAACAGCCTTGAGTAGAAACCTTTTCCTTCTTGGCCTGATAGAACAGGTTCTAGAATTCCCTGAGCCAATAGGTCCTGGATAATGTGAGGAATTTGGTGAAGCTGGTTCTTTGGTGAGAATTGAGTGCCCTGTGGTGTGGGGCCCTTTCCTGCCAAGACAGGAACGATCCCTTTCCACTATTGCCAGCACCCAGCTGTCTGAGATGATTACTTTCCAAAGGGGCAGACAATGGGCAAGACGGGATGAAAGGGGGAGGTGGGTAAGGCAGTTACTCATTTGTTGGTACTGTTTCTGTCCTGAAAGGACCGTAGGAAGGCTGAGATGAGGCAGACCTAGAAGAGGAATGCCTCCTGGTCCCTTTAATATGCCTGGAAGATGAAGGGGGGGCAGTGTAGGGGGGGTTGTTCTGACATAGGTGGCTTAGCTGGATAGTTTCTGTAGAGTTTTGGTACTGGAGATACCAGAAAGTGCTTAATATCTTGCAGTTTCTTACTCTTCTCCTGAAGGTTCTTAAACAGTTCTGCAGAATATTTACCAAACAGGCAGTTGTGATCTAGCGGGGAATCTAGAACTTTGGATTTGAAGTCTTCAGGCAATGGCTGGAGTCCAAGACATGAATATCTGTGAAGCACAGGTGCAGATGCAGGAGATCTTGCAGAGGCCTCTGCTGCATCATAACTGCATCTAATGGAGTGCCTCACTACCTGGGATGCCACGGTCAGTTTTGATGTTGCTTCTGTCCTGTTGGGAGAGTCAGGCAAGGAAGACAGCAGAGTTGAAGCTTGGGATACCAAATCCAAGGCATACATAACCATATGGGTGTGGTAATTAATGGCCCAAAGGCCAGGGTGGAAAAGTATAAACCTTTTTTCCCAGCCTATCCATAATCTTGCAGAAGGCAGAAGTAACTAGGACGGAATCAGCCTAGATTGTTTGTCTGGGGTACAGCTGTCACAGCAGGGTCTGCCAAGGGGGGGTTTTACTAGAAATTTGCAGTCATCAGGCACCTTGAAGAAACGATCAGGTCTCTGGAGCAGGTGGCTGAGAATCCCGATTTTTTTTCAGGCTGATGCACATGCATCTGGGTATGCAATGATCACTGGTGGGATGGCTGAGGGGAAGGAGATTCAACCTTCATAGCTGAATATATTTATGAGTTTGTAATTTGGGAAATATCAAGTTTAAAATATTCTTTCATCTTGGTAATGGTCTCTAAATGTAATGTCTTCTGGAGTGGAGACTCCCTCTATGGATTCCTCATCAGGGGAACGATATTCAGGGAAGTGGCTATTTGAGATGAGTATGTAATAGAGTCATCCAAGGAAGAGGAAAAGGTATCTTATTCTTCCTGAGGAATGGAAGGGAGGATTGAAGTTGCTGAGGCAGGTCTAAGGCTAAGCACTGGAATAGTGGAGGAGCTGAGAAGCCAAGGGCTTAAGGGCCATGAAGGCGTGTATCAAAGACTGCAGAAGACTGCCAGTCAGGTTGTCCCTCAGGAGAGGTAGATAAAGGTTTTTTTTTTGTCTTCTTTTTACAGGGGTAGTTTTGGAAAAGATAAAGAATAGTTGTGTGAAATCTTACCATAAGAGTAGTTGTCCTTCTCTTCCATGTTGCAGTATTCTTGGTATGGGATTTCCCACGTCAGTGAAGCCATACGTCAGCTCCTATACAAAAGCTTCAGCTCTGCTTCTGCAGTTGTGTGGGACGTCACACGTAGGACCCTAAACCAGGGGCCTTAAATGTGACGTCTGCATGCTCAGACCTCCGAACTTGAAAGTCCAGCAGGACAGGTCAAAATAGATTAGCAAGTGAGGTCAATCATTGGATCCAAGAGCCATTTTGTGGTTAAACTGGTCATAGGGTAGGGTATAACCTCCAGAAGACCCAAGACAGGTCAATAATACTGCAAGATGGAAGAGGACATCCGTGGTTATGTTAAGATTTTATATAACTATTCTATGTCCTTCTATTCCTATGTTGCAGTATTCTTGGTGTGTGAGAGCAACACAGCTTAGATGGAAGGACGGGAGGAGGTAGAAGTAGCTGATTTCACATAGCCCTGCAAAATTGCTCTGGCAAAACCTGCACATGCTCTGTAGACATTGTCTAGCTTGTAGTGTTTGGAGAAAGTGTGAATGGTGGACCATGTGGCTGCTTCCAGGACGGATGCACTGTCCAGGACTTTTAGGAAGGCTTTGGAGGCTGCCCCTGCCATGGTAGAAGTGAGCCTTTAGTCCCTGTGGGAGTTTTTTGCCATGGTGCGAGTAACATAGGCAAATAGTTTTTCAAATCCAACATGGGATGGTTTGTTTGGAGACTGCCTTGCCCAGGGGTAGAAGGAAACAAAAACCCGATTAGATTTTCTTATGGATTTGGTTTTGTCTAGGTAAACAGTGCAGTTGTGTACACTTACCATAAATGTAGATGCTAGACTGTATTCATTCTTGCAGTCATCACACTTGGGTTATCCTGCCAGGGGTAGCCCACAGTCAGCCCAAATACCAGAGGCTTAGTATTTCTCCGTCGGTTGCTGTCGCTCCAGGACTGACATCAGGTAGTCAGTGGTATAAAATCAAGCAGCCAGCACCATTACATCAGATTTTCTTGCCCCAACTGTCAGGAGCCCTCAAATAGGGAGCTAGGTTATGGTGGGAGAACACCATTAGTAGAAAGTAAATACAAAAATTCCCTGTAAGGCGTGAGGAAGAGAGACAAGGGGGATGGAGGGTGGAAAACCAGGACTGCAACAGTGAATACACTCGAGCATCTACATTTATGGTATGTGTACACAACTGTACGATGTTCTTTGTGTTTCACTGTTGCAGTCATCACACTTGGGTTGATTCCCAAAGCTGAAGAAAAGGGTGAAGTCAATCAAGATGACTAGGGGCTGGCTAGAATGCCCTGCAAGACAGCAGCTGCAACGCCTGCCCTGGATTTGGAGAAGACAGGCCGGTGGTAATGCTTCGTGAAGTTATGAACAGAAGACCATGTTTCAGCCGCCAGGATGTCCCTGGTGGGGACAACTCTGAGAAAAGCAGCAGAGGTGGAGGTTGACCTGGTAGAATGCATCTAGACCCCCTTAGGGGGCAGTTTCCTGTGGTGTTTGTAGCATAAATGGAAGCAGTGTGCTATCCATTTGGAGATGGTTTGTTTGGATATGGCCTTGCCCTCTGCCCCTGCTGCAAAGCTGACTAGCAATTGGTCAGTTTTCCTAAAATATTTAGTCTTACCCAGGTAGAATCTGAGCCGTCTGTGCACATCTAGAGAATGCAGAATTCTTTCCCCCTTCTTTTGTGGGTTAGGGGAAAAAGGTGGACAAATGAACCGATTGTTTGAGAGCCACACTGGATACCACTTTAGGCATGAAAGTTGGGTTTGTCCTGAGGGAGACCCTGTCAGCATGGAAAATGATGAAGGGCTCTACAGCCATAAGTTGGTACTGGGCTATCTGCCCAAAGGCATATATTAGCCCAGCCACGTTGTGCGGTATTCACCGCCCCTTTATTAGTTCCCTAGACCCTTGTACTAGCAGCTAGTACCCTTGGCCCCTATCTAGTAGTGCTGTTGGTGTGATCCCCGGTGTGAACTTTGTTATCCATCCACTCATCAAGGTTCCTCTTGAAGCGTGATAGTGAGGGGCTCTGTCTTATGTAGATCAGGACCCTGTTCCATAGTAATGGAAGTCTCTGCGAAGGGAATCTATCCCTCCAGCATGTTCTATTCATTGTTGTGTTGAGGTTTATATCCCTAGAGCGTGTAGCTCGAGTAGATTTGGTTTTGCTTAGATGGAGCATGTTCAACAATTCTGGGTTGGACATGGCTCTGTACGTTAGACAGAGATCGCCTCTGAGAAAGCGGTATGCAACAGAGAACAGTCTTAGCTTTTTCAATCGTGCTGCATAGGGCAACTGTTTGAGGCCAGTAACCCTCTTGGTTAGGTACCTTTGTGGTCTCTCCAGCTGCTGGAGATGTCTAGCCAGGTACATTCCAATTGGTGCATTGTACTCAATAATGGGTCTAATGAGGGAAGAGTAGAGGGGCACCATTACATCCTTAGATCTTGATGCGAACCCTTTTGTGATCAGATGAGGCACATAGAAGGATTTTCTAACCACCTTGGCAACTTGGTTATCAAAGGAAAGCTGACTATCTGGCCATGAGTGCATGTAGCTCTGAAACTCTTCTAGCTGGGGTGATGGCCAGAAGCAAGGCTGTTTTCCAAGAGAGGAATTTTAACTCTGCTGAAGGTGCAAGCTCAAAGGGGGGTAGGCTGAGTTTTTCCAACACAAAATTAAGGTCCCAAGCTGGGGTAGGAGCTCTTCTGGGTGGCCTTAAATTGTTAGCCCCTCTTAGGAAAGTACAGTTTTGTACCTACCATAAATGTAGATGTCCGAGAGGTATGCATCTGCAGTCCTAACATATGGGTTGTCCTGCCTCAGGCAGCCCTTCGGTCGGCCGGATTCCAAAGTCTGGGTCTGGCCTCGGCTGATGTCGCACTTCACCCGACGTCATAGCTGCTGTCAATTGGGTATAAAGGCATCAGCCGATGCCATTTTCCTCAGTGTTTCTTGCCCCAGATGCCAGGTGCCCTCTAAGAAGGCTAAATTTGGATAAATGCAAATGCTTCCAAACAGTAGAGAGCAAACAAAAATAAACATGTATATACATATATACAAACAAATACACCATAATAGATTCCCCCAGCTAGCTACAACATGAGCAAATACCCTAGGAGTACCACAGAGGGGAAGGAGGGTGGGTAATCCTGACTGCAGATGCATACCTCTTGGACATCTACATTTATGGTAGGTACAAAACTGTACTATGTCCTTCAAGGATGCATCTGCAGTCCTAACATATGGGTAGAATACCATAGCCAAACTGGGGGAGGAGGCACTAAGATGATTATGGTGTAGTTAAGATCCCTTGCAAAACAGCAGTTGCAAAACCTGCTCGGGATCTGGAGTATAAAGGTAGATTACAATGCTTGGCAAATGTATGCACGGAGCTCCAAGTAGCAGCTTCTAAAATGTCTTTGGTAGCCACTCCTCATAAGAAAGCTGTAGTAGTGGCTGTAGCCCTTGTGGAGTGAGGTCTGATGTTTTCTGGAGTTGTCTTTCCATGAAAAGAGTAACAAAATCTAATGCAATTTCCTATCCATTTTGAGATCGTCTGTTTTGAAATTGCTTTTCCTTCCATTCCTGTTGCATATGCTACCAGAAGCTGGTCAGTTTTTCTATTGTTCTTGGTTCTGTCCAGATAGTAGCGCAATTGCCTGTGCACATCCAAGGTATGTAGTAGTCTTTCCCCCCTGTTCTGTGGGTTGGGGAAGAATGTTGGTAGGTGGATTGCTTGGTTCACTGATACCCTGGAGACCACCTTAGGCATAAAAGTAGGATTAGTTCTCAAGGACACTATCCTGATGGAAGATAAGGAAGGGCTGTACTGCCATTAATGCCTGTAATTCAGAAACCCTTCTTGCTGAAGTGATTGCAAGCAGGAAAGCAGTTTTCCAAGATAAGAACTGTAATTCTGCTGTTGCTGCTGGTTCGAAAGGGGGAAGTGTTAACTTTTCCAGCACAAAGTTAAGGTCCCATGTAGGCAAAGGTGGCTTCCTTGGAGGCTTTACATTTTTAATTCCTCTCAGAAACTGCCTGAGTAGAGGATGAGAGAAGACTGGAGGATCCATGTTGTATTCTGCTGAAATTGCTGATGCATGAATCTTAATGGAGTAAGACAGGCCATTGTGGAAAAGTTCTGCTAAATATTCCAGGATGTTAGCTATGTTTGGTAATGATACATTTTCTCCTTTTGCTGCACTCCAAATGAGGTATCTTTTCCATTTGGCTGAATAAGTCTTCCTTGTGGAGGGTCTGCGAGCCTCCAGGATAATGTCTTTAACCCTCTGAGATAAATCTGGGTTATTTTGTTTTATGTAATATTCCAAGCAGCTAGCTGCAGTGTTTTCAAGTTTGGATGTAGGATCTTGAAGTTGTTCTGTGTTAGCAGTAAAGGAACTAGAGGTAGAGGCCATGCGTGTGTCCGAGACATACTCCTCAGTAGCGGGTACCAATGCTGCCTCGGCCAGTCTGGAGCTATCAGGATGATCCTTGGGTGATCTTCTTTGATCTTCAGTAGCACTTTGTGCATCAAAGGAAGAGGTGGGAATGCATATGCTGTCAGGTTTTCCCAACTGAAGGATAGGGAGTCCACCTTCCAAGCAAGTGGGTGGTATGTCCTTGTGCAGAATTTCCTCAATTGGTGGTTGTGTGGGGATGCGAACAGGTCTATTTCTGGTAGTCCCCATTTCTTTGTAATGGATTTGAAGATGTCTGGATGCAGCATCCATTCGTGGGCATCCGTGGTAGTTCTGCTTAAGGTATCTGTATATTTTCTTTTCCTGGCACAAATATGGCCTGGAGCTGAATGTTGAGGTTCAGGGCCACATTCCACAGGTCCATTGCCATCCGGCATAAAGGATATGAGTGTGTGCCTCCTTGTTTGTTGATATACCACATGACTGTGGTGCTGTCAGTCCTTATCAGCAAATGACCCTGTTGAAGAAACGGTCTGAATGTCTGAATTGCCTGTTTCACTGCCAGCATCTCTTTTTGATTTATGTGTAGGTTCAGCTGGTCTTGTGTCCATAGGCCTTGTATACAATTGTCCACCATGTGTGCCTCCCAGCCTAGGTCTGAGGCATCCGTGGTGATAGTCTGGCTTGGGCGAGGTTTGTGGAAAGGCAGTCCTCTGATCAACTGACAGGCCTGAGCCCACCACAGGAATTCTTGCTTCAGGCATGGGATTAATGGAATCTGGGCTTCTAGACTGTGCTTGTGTTGAGACCATATATTCCTTAGGTACCATTGCAACTTCCTCATATGCAGCCTGGCATGTGGAATCTATTATGCAGGATGCTATGTAACCCAGGGCTTGCAGGACTTTCCTTGCTGTAAGCTGGTTCTGTGTTGTTAATGCCATGAAATAGAGTGGTGGTAGTTTTTGCTTTTCTGCTGTGAGAAATGCCATCTGATTTGAAGTGTCCAGTTCTGCACCCAAGAATGTTATCCTTTGGGATGGTATCAGCCTTGACTTTTTCATGTTGACCGTGTATCCCAGGGCTTGCAGTAGTTGTATAACCTTTTCCAAATCTTTTGTTAATTTGGTCTTGTTGTCCGCTTGTATTAGGCAGTCATCCAGGTATGGATAAATCTGGATTCCCTGAAGCCTGCAATGAGCAATTACTGATGCCAGGCATTTCGTGAATACTCTGGGCGCAGTAGATAAGCCAAAGGGCAATGCTGAGAATTGATAATGCTCTGATCCTGCAAGAAATCTGAGGTATCTTCTGCAATCTGGTCGTATAGGGACGTGCAGGTATGCCTCCTTGAGATCTAGAGTCACCAGCCAAGACTCCTTGCCCAGCATGGGAAGAAGTTGCTGTAGGGTCAGCATTTTGAATTTTGGAACAATGAGATATGTGTTCAGAGCGGACAGGTCGAGAATAGGCCTCCATTGGTTTTCTTTCCTTGGTACCAGGAAAAGTCTGGAGTAAAATCCTTGTCCTTGTTCCATAGGAGGTACCTTTTCTATAGCTCTCATCCTTAGTAAGTGGTTGATTTGTCCTAGAGCGTTTGCTTTTTGGTTTGGTGGTAGGTTTGGCATTCCTCTCTTTTTTGGTATAGCGTGGAAGTGAAACCTGTAGCCTTTGTCTATTGTCTGTAAAATCCATTTGTCTCCTGTAATGTAATGCCAGTTTACGGAAAATAAGGCTAGCTTTCCGCCTAAGGGTGCTTCCAGTTGTTCCCTGGTAGGCGGTATCAGAGTCAAGTCATTGTGTCTATCCTGTGGAAGTGGTAGTAGCTGGATCTGTGGCAGTACTTCTCTGGTTGTTAGGCTGCCACTGACGTCCCCTGTAGGCACCTCTGGATTGACCTCTGCCTCTTGGGCGCCTATTTCTGCCTCTCTGTGCTCTGGAGGTGTCTGGAAAGGACCAATTCTTCTAAGGCCAATTTCTACTAAACCTCGGAGGCTGGACTTGTAAGAAATCCTTGACTGTTTGGACAGATTTTGCTTTTTCTTCCACCTTCTTTAGCACTTGCTGTGCAGGGGAGCCAAATAAACTTTGTTTCTCCATGGGAGCATCTAGGAGCTTTGACTTTACATGGTCTGGTAAGGATTGCTCTTTTAACCATGCATGCCTTCTGATCACTGTTCCAGTCATAGCTGATCTAAAGGAAGCCTCCAGTGCATCATAGTCGCAT
The DNA here is from genome assembly GCF_019279795.1 of Protopterus annectens. NCBI lineage: Eukaryota > Metazoa > Chordata > Ceratodontiformes > Protopteridae > Protopterus > Protopterus annectens. The sequence continues at coordinate 1,794,388,933 of NC_056741.1, read as the reverse complement.
TTTAAGGAATGATTACTGACCTGTTGAATGTTATGTACCAAATCCTGAAGGGACTTACGGTCTATAGGTTCAGGAGAGGACAGTTTTTTATTTAGCTGGTCTAACAAAAATTCCTGATACTGAATCATGTGGAAATGACAGTTTAAGGCCCTAGCCGAAAGAGTAGCAGAAGTATAAACTTTTTTACCCCATCTCTCTAATGCTCTAGATTCTCTTTCAGAGGGGAGGGGGTGTTTGGCAGAGGCAGCTGCTACAGCTTTGGGGCCCTGTGAAATGGTTTCAGGGTCTGCAATAGGAGCCTTATACAAGTGAAAGTGTGTGTCCGGGACCCTGTAATATCTGTCGGGCTTAGCAGGGGCCGGGGAAGAGAGTCAGGGGCAGTACAGGCATCATTAAATGCATCATCCACAACTGTTAGTACTGGAGGAATGGCTAAAGGCCTATGTTGTGGTAAATGTAAAAAGGTCCTTAGCATTTTCCTTGAATCTGAAAAATCCTGGCCCTGCCATTGAAATTGCTCTCTCATAGCATGTAAGGTTTCACCAAAAGAAAATTCCTCAGGAGGAGAGGCAGAAGGAATGGAGTCTTCTGCATCAGAATCCTCATATGGAGAATAAGGGCCTTCTGGAGGATTTGAGTTTTCTGAATCATCCGAGGAATAGTCTGTAGAAACTGGATCCGGGGGCTCTGCTCTAGGCCTCTTCTCTGGAGGGGGTTGAGAGGCCCTGTCTGGGTGAGGTTGGGATCCCCCGATCAAAGAAATGAGATCCTCAGCCAGGCTGAGCATTTGGGAACTAGAGGTAGGCCTGTGTGAGGGGGTTTTAGCAGGCAAGGCCTTAGAAGATTTAGCTGCTTTAGCCCTAGAAAAAGCCTTGATAGACATAGATGCAGGGGGTCTAGCAGCTCCACGTGCAGGAGTAGATATGTCTAAAGGAATAGTATCCGATAAATCCTGGGCGCCTGCTACAGCAGGAGAAATTTCAGTAGCAGATTCAGCCATGCTGTGTGAGGCCTCGGCTGTCGGAGGTATGCTTTCGGCCGAAGGAAGAACCGAGGACTCTGTTTCAGCCGAAACAGAGACACTCGCGGTTGGCTTAACCATGGTTTCGGCCAAAACCGCAGACCGCGAGTGTCGGTCCTTTTCCTTACGCTTTTTAGCTAATTGTGAAGTCGGAGTCTCCGATGGCATTTTGTAAGCAAAAGTGGGACCAAAAAACTCCTCTGCAAACTCCGACCGACGTCTAAGTGTCCGTCGGTTGAAGAAGCACAGGCTAGACAAGCTGATACGTCGTGGTCTGGGCCTAAGCAAGGAAGGCAGTAAGAGTGGAAATCCTTATGAGGTATTTGTTTCCCACAAGTTAAACAATTATTTACTTTTTCTGACATCGGCTGAGGCAAGAAAGAGTCCCCAACGGGGTACTTAGCTTTTTACAAGTCTTCGGTAGTAGAAATCTCTGGATCTGACCGACCGGCACTTGCGATCAGCTTCTGCTTCGGGCACCGCGCGGCAAGAAAGACTGAGGAAAATGGCGTCGGCTAATGCCTTTATACCCAATTCACAGCAGCTATGACGTCGGGTGAAGTGCGACATCAGCCGAGGCCAGACCCAGACTTTGGAATCCGGCCGACCGAAGGGCTGCCTGAGGCAGGACAACCCATATGTTAGGACTGCAGATGCATCCTTGAAGGACATCTGTTTGATGAGATGTTGAGAAGAGAAGTGGCTCTGTGCTGTAATGAGCAGAGACGGCAGAGGCATGAATTTTTATAGAAGAGAAGGATAGGCCCCTGTGTAGTAGGCCTGCTAAGTAATCCAGGATGAGAGGTAGGGAGGGCTGCGCTGTTTCAGCTCCTTTAGACTGGATCCAGGTTCAAAACCTTTTCCACATGTCAGCAAAGGATTTTGTAGTGTTGGGGCGTCTTACCTCAGGCATAACATCCAGGACTTGTTTGCTTAGGCTGACAGCTGGAAGAGAGGTCAGGGAATAAGCCAGGCTGCCAGGTTCAGGGTCTGGAATTGTGGGTGCACGAATTCTCCATTCTTCTGGGTCAGGAGTGTTGGGATCTGAGGTAGGTGCCATGGTGGCAGAGGTGACAGGCTGCGCAGCAGTGGGTACAAGTGCTGGTGTGGCCAGTCTGGGGCAATCAAGATTGTCCTTGGTTTTTCCTCCCTTATTTTGAGCAGTAACCTTGAAATTAGTGGTAGAGGGGGAAATGCATAGATCGTGAAATTTACCCATTGGAAGGATACAGCATCCACCTTCCAGGCCTTGCTGTGAGGTTCCCTGGTGCAGAATCTGCTGAGCTGGTGATTGTTGTGGGAGGCAAAGAGGTCCTCCTTCAGGGTGCCCCCACTTCTGGTTTACAAGGTTGAAGGTTCTGTGGTCTAGCTGCCACTGGTGTGGGTCTAGCAGATTTCTGCTTAAGTTGTCTGCCAGAGAGTATAGAGAGCCAAGCAAGAATTGTGCTAGCAGGTGAATTTGCATGGCTGAAGCAGTGTGCCAAAGTGTCATGGCGAGCCTGCAGAAAGCATAAGAGTGAAATCCTCCTTGCTTGTTAATGTACCACATCCCTATGGTGGTGTTTGTTTTGATCACTAGAGGCCCCGGGGTGAGTAGGGATCTGAAAGCTGTCGGATCATCCTGAACAGCTAGCATAATGACTGCAGCAGTGTAACACGAACATCAGCTAGCATCTCTTTTTGGCTGATGTGCAGATGTATTTGATTTGGGCTCCAATGGCCATCCAGGTTATGCACCCCAGGCATAATTTGATGCATCTGTGGTAATGGTCTAGGCAGCATGGAGTTGTGAGAAGGGAATACCCTTGTGGTTGTATGCTGCTGTCCCACCAAAGAAAATCTTTCCTTAGACAGGATATAATAGAGGTATGATAGTTTCCAGGTCTTGAGAGTGTTGACACCAAAGGCGTTTTAGGTACCATGGTAGTTTCCTCATATGCAGTCGGGCATATGAAATGAGTAGAATACAGGTGGCCATGAACACTAGAGTTAGCAGGATTTTCCTTGCGGTTAACTGGGTTCTGGTGGCTTGTTAAGAGAAGTAACCTGTCAGGTAGGCTTGTTTCTCGAGTAAGAAATGCCATCTGGGATGCTTTGTCCAGGCTTGCTCCCAGGAATATAATTTTTTTGAGTGGGGACTAGTTTTGATTTCTTTTTGTTTATAGTACACCCCAAGGAGGTCAGCAGGTCCTTTACAAAGGTCAGGTGTTGTAACTGCTTTTCCTGTCTGCCTAAATCAGGCAGTATTCTAAGCAGGGGTAAATTTAAAATTTGTCTGCAAAAAGCAATGGCTGGAGCCAGGCATTTTGTGAAAACTCTGGGAGCAGCGGATAAGCCAACGGGAAGCGCAGAGAACTGAAACTGCAAAGATCCTGCCCAGAAACACAGATCTTTCCTGCAAGACTCAAACTCAAATGCCCTGGATCAGCTGGAAAACTCCCCTACCAGAGCTGAAAACATATTGGACCTGGTCATCACAAACATGGGCAACAGGTGTTCCACACTGGAGGTCAACCAGTCACTAGTTAGATCAGACCATAAACTAATCACTCTGGATGTCAACACTCCACCACCACCCCAACTAAGGAAACCACAGTAAAAAACTTTTCTAAAGCAAACTTCACCTTACTTAAGACAGAGGCGGTAAGTTTCACAGCCCCCACGCTAAAGGATAACGCTGCCCAAGATGCAGAAACCTTTACAAATGCACTCTATGAGCACCTACAAGGATGCATGGATCGTGCCATCCCTAGCAAAACCAAGACTCACTCCTCTAAGAGAAGGAAACCAACCTGATGGACCCCTGCCATAAACAGGCTATACAATAGGAGGAGGAAACTAGTTCAGAAAAAAAGCAAATCTCAAGAAGGAAAGACATCCCTGATCAGTATCAGTAAGAAACTGAAGGTCCCTCATAAAATCATCCAAGGCTAACTTCAAAAGAAAAACAGCCAAGGATACAAAAGATAACCACAAAGCCTTCTTTAGCTATGTTAAGAATCTAAATGGCAACTCGCAGAAATTCACTGAACTAGTGCAAAATAGCACAAAATATACTGAAACTACTGATATTGCCACCATCCTGGCAGAAGGATTCAGGACAAACTTCACCCCCCACTCACTCCCAAAAGGGCCCACAGCAATACCGGAAGTGCAGTGTCCCGGAAATCAGATGCACAGGTGAAAATAGCCCTTTCAAAAGCCAAAAACACACAGTCAATGGGGACAAATGGTGTCCCAGGATGCGTCTTGCACGAACTACAGAACAAACTAACCCCCCACCTAAACATGATGTTCAACCTCAGCCTCTCCACAGTCTATGTGTCCATAGTATGGCGCACAGCAACAGTTATTCCACTCCACAAAGGAAGGGCCACAACTGACCCTGGTAACTATCACCCGATAAGCCTGACTAGCCTGGTCTGCAAGGCTATGGAGGACATCATCATGGAACTAATTAAAAAAGAGACATTGGGAACCTCCAAACACTTGACCCAACCCAGTTCGGCTTTAAGGGCAAATCATGCCTACTAAACCTGGTTGACTTCAAGACCGTCACCAAGGCCATAGATAAGGAAAAGGTTGTTCACACAGTCTGCCTTGACCTAACCAAGGCTTTCGACACCATTCCCCACTCGGGTACTACAGAAAAACTCACCAGCCTGAACATAAACCCCTACATCGCGAGATGGGTTGGCAACTGGCTTACAGACAGAACTCTCATGGTAAGAATAGCGGGCTCCAGGTGCGACTCTAAACCAGTCACAAGTGGTGTCCCGCAAGGCTCGGTCCTGGGACCCCTACTGTTCGGCATATACTTCTCTGAAGTACAGGCAAGCACAGGAGGACTATGGCTAACCAAGTTCACCGATAATTGCAAACTGGGAGCCATAATGACTCTCCGGTTGACACAGACATCCCCCAAAAGGACCTTACTGAGACGGACACCTGGTGTCAAAGTCATGGCCTCAAACAAAAAGCCAAAAAATGCATAGTCATCCCATTTGGGAAAAACAAAACACCCACGAATTACCACATAGGTGGCAGCCCCCTTAATACAGAAGCGGTAATAAGAGATCTGGGGACCCAGGTAGATAGTAATCTCTCCTTTGACAATCATATTGCCAAAGTAGTAAGGAAATCCTTCTATGTGGCCCATCTAATTAATAAATGGTTCGCATCTAGAAATAAAGATGTTATAGTGCCCCTCTACTCGTCACTCATCAGACTCAGAGTACAATGCCCCATTTGGGATGTACCTCACAGGACACTTCCAACAGCTGCAGAGACCACAAAAGTACCTCACCAAGAGGATTACTGGCCTCAAACATATGTCCTATGTAGCCCGACTGAAAAAACTCCGGCTGTACAAAGTGGCATATTGCTTACTCAGAGATGTTCTCTGCCTGGCTTACAAAGTCATGTCACACTCAGAATTGATGGACATGCTCCACCTAAAGAAATCCAAGTCACTGAGTGTCATACGCTCTAGTGAGCTAAACCTCGCCACAACAATAAACAGAACAAGCTGGAGGGATAGATTCCTGTCACAGACACTCCCCATACTTTGGAACAAAATTTCAAACTACATTAGGTAGAGCCCCTCACAAACACTCAAGAGAAACCTTGATGAGTGGATGGGTAACAGAAAATACACCCCTTGGATCACTTCATTGGGTCTGCTTGACAAAGGATCAGTTAATCAATGGGGCGGCGAAAGTAGACACACACTGGCTAGGCTTATAAATGCCCTCAGGCAGATAGCCTAGTACCAACCTATGAACCTACAAGATTCCCTGATTGGGATGTGTAGGTAGGCCTCTTTTAGGTCTAGGGTGGCTAACCAAGCATCCTTGGAATGCATAGGAAGCTGCTGGTGGGTGAGCATTTAGAATTTTATCATCACCAGGAAAGTGTTTAGGATTGAGGATTGGGCGCCCTCTTTTCTGGGTACCAGGAAAAGCGTGAAATAGAAACCTTAGCCTAACTGATCTGCAGGAAAGTACAGTTGTGTACACTTACCATAAATGTAGATGTTAGAGTGTATTCACTGTTGCAGTCATTACATTTGGGTAATCTTGCTGGCAGGTTGCCCTCAGTCGGCCTGATTAACAAAGTCTTGGGTCCTGCGTCGGTTGCTGTCCCTTCTCCATGACGTCAGGTCATCAGGGGTATAAAACATGCAGCCGATGCCATTACATCAGTTTTTCTTGCCCCAGATGTCAGGTGCCCCCAAAATGGGGAGATATATATATATATATATATTTATAAAATCAGAAACACAAAAATATACCTCAAAAACAAAAGCAAAATACACCAAAAAGGCTTTTAAGCATAGTAAAAGAAAGAGTAGGTATAGTAAAAGAAAAACAGGGGGCTAGGAGGGTGGCCTAACACATGGTGCAGGGTTGGAGTCTCACAAGGGATAATTGGCTAGGCTTAAAATGGCTCACAAGGGCAGTTAGCTTAGTACTAATCTATGAACCTATGAATCTATGGAGGGAGGGTAACCAGGACCGCAACAGTGAATACACTCGAACATCTACATTTATGGTATGTGTACATAACTGTACTATATTAATATAGTGTTTCACTGGTGCAGTCATTACATTCGGGTACATTCCCAAAGCTAAGGTTGGGAGGATGGATTAATACAGCATTAGGACCAGCTATAAGGCCATGCAAAACAGCAGTGGCAAAGCCAGCTCTGGATTTAGAGAAAATTGGTAAGTGATAATGCTTGGTGAAAGTATGAACTGAACTCCAGGTAGCAGCTTTCAGAATATTCCTGGTAGGAACACCTCTGAGAAAAGCTGCTGAAGTAGATGCAGCCCTGGTGGAATGAGAGCTGATCCCCCTGGGGGGGATAGGTTTCCCATTGTGCTTATAACAGAAATGAATACAATGGCTTATCCATTTAGAAATGGTTTGCTTTGAAATAGCCTTCCCCTCTGCCCCTGCAGCAAATGCTACCAGTAGTTTAGATTTTCTTCGAGATTTAGTCCTGTCCAAGTAGAATCTAAGTTGTCTGTGTACATCCAATGAATGCAGAATCTGCTCTCCCTTGTTATGTGAATTGGCAAAGAAAGTTGGCAAATGAATGGACTAATTAAGAGCCACATTGGATACCACCTTGGGCATGAATGCTGGACTGGTCCTGACTGACACCCTGTCCGCATGAAAGATGATGAAAGGCTCCACTGCCATAAGGGCTTGTAATTCAGATATCCTTCTAGCTGAAGTGATTGCTAAAAGGAAGGCCATTTTCCAGGAAAGAAATTTTAAGTCTGCAGATGCAGCTGGCTCGAACGGAGGTAGAGTGAGTTTCTCCAATACAAAGTTAAAGGTCCCAGGCAGGTGTTGGTGCTCTCCTGGGTGGTCTCAAGTTTTTGGCCCCTCTGAGATACTGCTTTACAAGAGGATGAAAGAAGGGGGGGGGGGTCTGTGTTGTAATGAGCTGAAATGGTTAAGGCATGGATTTTTAGGGAAGAAAGAGACAGGCCCTTGTGAAGCACCTCAGTAAAGTATTGCAAAATCGGAGGTAAATTAGGGACTGCTGTGCTCATCCCTTGACACTGATTCCAGGCACAGAATCTTTTCCATTTGACAGCATAAGATTTTCTATTACTAGGTCTTCGCGCCTCCAAAATGACATCCATCACAGGTTTGCTGAGGGATGCTAAGGAGGAATTTAAGTGATTAGCCAAACTGCAATGTTCAATGTTTGGAGCTAAGGGTGCAGAATTTGATTCTCCTGCTGACAGTAGGAAGGTGTCCGAGGCAGGTGCCACGGAGAAATGTGTGACACTGCGCAGGAGTGGGTACCAGTGTTGGCGAGGCCAGTCTGGAGCAATCAAAATCATTTTCAGTCTGTCCTGTTTGACTTTTAGTAGAACTTTGGAGAGCAAAGGAGAGGGGGGAAAGGAACAGAATGATAGGGTTTTCCAGCTGAAGGACAGAGCATCCCTTTTCAGGCTTTTTTGTGATGAGTTCTTGTGCAAAATTTGTCCAACTGGTAGTTCTGGGGTGAGGCAAAAAGATCTATGCATGGGCTCCCCCATTTGCGTGTCAACATGTCAAAAATCCATGGTTCCAGTTTCCATTCATGAGGGTCCATGAGATTTCTGCTTAGTTCGTCTGCCAGAACATTCTACTTTCCCGGCAGAAATTGAGCTTGTAGTTGTACTTGTTGGCTCACGGCCATGTTCCACAATGCCATGGCTAGTCTGCAGAGGGGGTAGGGATGAGTACCCCCTGCTTGTTTATGTACCACATAACTGTGGTGTTGTCCATCTATCACTAATCGTCCTGGATGAAGGTAGTCCTTGAAGGCTGTCAATGCATTCTGTACAGCTAGCATTTCTTTTTGATTGATATGAAGGTGGACTTGATTTTGGCTCTTTTTGCCCTGAATGCACCTCCCTGCCAGATGAGTCCTCCATGCATAGTCTGATGAGTCTGTAGTTAGGGTTTGGGCGGAAGGGGGTGGTGTGAATGGCAGTCCCCTTTTTGGTGGCAGGCCTCTGCCCACCACAGGAATTCTAGGAGCACACAAGGTATGATAGGAATGATTGTTTCCAGGCTGTGAATGTTGACTCCATAAACTTTTTAACTACCGCATAAGTTTCCTCATATGCAGTCTTGCATATGGAATTAGAAGAACGCCGGAGGCCATGAATCCCAAGGCTTGCAGTATTTACATTGCAGATAGGGTTTTTGTCGCAACCTGTTTGAAGTAAGTCACAAATGAATTTGCTTTTCTGGTGTAAGGAAAGCCATCTGGACAGCTGTATTCAAGCTTGCACCCAGGAATGTAATCTTTTGAGAGGGTATCAGTTGAAATTTCTTTTCGTTTATGGTGTACCCTACACAGGTTAGAACTCTTTTTACAAACGCCAGATGTTTTAGAAGAATGGCCTGGTTTTCTGCCAGAATTATTCAATTGTCCATTTGAATATTTCTTTGCCTGCAAAATGCAACTACTGGAGCCAGGCATTTTGTGAATACCCTGGGAGCAGTAGACAAGCCAAAGGGCAGTGCAAAGAAATGATAATGCATGCAGCCTGCTTTAAAGCGTAGGAATCTTCTGCAAGATTCCCTGATTGGGATATGCAGGTAAGCCTCAAGTTGAGAGTTGCCAACCAGGCATCCTTGCCTAGCATAGGAATTAACTAGTGAAGAGTCAGCATCTTGAATTTTGGCATGTCCAGAAAGGTGTTTAGAGTAGACAGGTCCAGAATTGAACGCCATAATTTGTCTTTTCCGGGTACCAGGAAAAGTCTGGAATAGAACCCTTGTCCCTTTTCCTCTTCTGGTACTAGGTGAATAGCCCCCATGTTTAGAAGGGAAAGTACGGGTTTCTGAGCCTCTGTCCACAGATCTGGCCACCCGTTTGGAGTTGGCAGCTCGTGGAAATGAAATCTGTATCCCTGGGACACTATTTAAAACCCATTTGTCCTGGGTTACAAGTTGCCAGTTTCTTGAATGAAGAGCCAGTTTTCCCCCAAAGGGGTGGCTAAGAGGCAAGTGCTTGGTAATTTCAAAGGGAAGTCATTGAGACTGTTTACTATAAAGTGGTGCCTTGTTTCCAGATTTGGAAGTGGAAGCACCCCATTGCTTAGTTCTGAAAGTCCCTTGGGACTGAAACCTTGTGCTTTTGGAATGTCTGGGTTTGGCCGTAGTGGCTCTGGAAGGAGCTGGAAAGGACCAGTTCTTAGTAGGCCAATGCCTACTAAATCTAGGTGGTTGCACTTGTAAGAAATCTTTTACAGTTTGCATAGATTTAGATTTAAACTTCCATCTTTTTTAGAACTTCTTCAGCCTTATTGCCAAATAGGTGGTCCTGCTGTAAAGAAGCATCCAAAAGTTTTGCTTTAACAATCGGGCAGAGATTGCTCCTTAAGCCAAGCATGCCTTCTAAGCACAGACCCAGTAACAGCAGCCCTGCATGAGGCCTCTAAAGAATCAAAACCACATTGCAAAGTATGTTTGCCAACTTGTTCAGCTGAATGCAGTAAATCCTGCAAATCTTTATTCTCCACACAGTCAGAAATCATCATCATTTTCTGTTTAAGCAGTCCCATGGTATGCTGTTGATATTTTAGCATATGGAATTGACAGTTTAAAGCCCTGATTGCTAAGGTTGCAGAAGTATAAACCTTTTTACCCCATCTATCCAGCGCCCTGGAGTCTCTATCAGAAGGGGTAGGCTTTTTAGCAGTAGAAGCCTTAATACCCTTGGGGCCCTGAGAAATGGTTTCAGGGTCCACAACTGGATTTTTGAAAAGGAATTTGTGGGACTCAGGAACCCTGTGGTATCTGTCTGGTTTGCTAGGGGCTGCAGGCAAGGAATCAGGGGCCATACCGGATTCCAAAAACATCCACAATGTCTAGTACAGGAGGTATCGCCAAAGGCCTATGCTGAGGAAGGAGGAGGAAATCCTTAAACCTCTTTTTGGATGCACTGAAATCCTGACTTTCCCAGTGGAAATGCCCCCTTAAGGTATGTAAAGCTTCCCCAAAAGAGAAATCCTCGGGCGGAGAAGCAGAGGGAATGGAATCCTCTGCATCAGAGTCTTCATAAGTAGGTATGGACAAATCCAGATCATTAGAAGAGTCAGAAGAAAGAGTCCTGTTCAGAAGATTCACAGTCAAATTCAATCCTAGGCCTCTTGGAGGGGGGGGGGGGTTGACTACCCCTGATTAGAGTAATTAAATCTTCAGCCATTTTGATAATTTGTTTTTTGGCATAGGGGCCTGACCATGTGGCCTGGTGTCGGTTTTTTAGCCATAGATTAAGATTTAGGCCTTAGCACTGAAGTTGTAGTCTGTTTAATATGCAAGTCTGTAGGCCTGAATACACCCTCAGAAGCCGGTGCCTGCTCAGCGGCTCCAGACCCATCCAAGGTACAGACATCCGCAGGTTCCATATGTGAAGTATCTCACAGCATACCAGACTCTGAATGGGTCTCAGTAGATGTCTGCGAATCAGAAGTAGCGGGCATCAGGGGCTGCGAAAGCACCTCTGAGTACCGGCGAACTGGTGACTGACTTAGAAGCGTTTGCTTTGGACCTCAACAGCCTGTCTTTCTTTGCATTTTTTTTCGCTATTCCGGTAGTCAGATGGCTAACCGACGTCATTACCTGAGAACCGAAATACTTTGAAGCAAAAATGTACCGACGACGGATAGTGCGTTGATTAAAGCACAAAACAGACAGCAAGGTACGTCATGGTCAAGGCCTACGCAAGGAATACAGTACAAATGAAAATCATTATGAAGTATTTGCTTCCTACAAGTAATAGAATTATTAACTTTTACTGACATCGGTAAGGAGCAAAAAAAAGTTTCCCCAACAGGGTACTTAGCTTTTAGTTGAAGACTTCGGTTCTGAAACTCGAAAACGAAAATTTCATGAGTCAGACGAATGGCACTTGCAAACTGCTTCTGCTTCGAGCACTGCGTGGCAAGAAAGACTGATGTAATGGCGTTGGCTGCATGTTTTATACCCCTGATGACCTGACATCATGGAAGGGACAGCAACCAATGCAGGACCCAAGACTTTGTTAATCAGGCCGACTGAGTGCAACCTGCCAGCAGCATACCCAAATGTAAGGACTGCAACAGTGAAACACGAACATCCAGGACAGCAACAGTGAAAACACTTGAACATCTACATTTATGGCAAGTCTACACAAATGTACTATGTTCTTTGTGTTTCACTGTTGCAGTAATCACATTTGGGTTGATTACCAAAGCGGAGGATGGGTGGAGGCAGTCAAGAAGCATTAGGGCTGGCAAGCAGGCCCTGTAAGACTACTGTAGCAAATCCAGCTCTGGATTTAGAAAAGATAGGCAAGTGGTAATGCCTGGTGAAGGTGTGTACAGAGCTCCAGCTTGCAGCTTCCAGGATGTCTCTGGCAGGGACTCCCCTGAGAAATGCTGTAGAGGTTGACATAGCCCTAGTGGAATGTGTTCTGATCCCCTGTGGGGCAGGTTTCCCATGATGTTTGTAGCAGAAATGGATGCAGTGTGCTATCCATATAGAAATGGTTTGCCCTCTGCCCCTGTAGAAAAACTGACTAGTAGCTGGTCTGATTTTCAGAAAGGTTTAGTCTTGTCCAGACAGAACCTAAGCTGCCTGTGCATGTCCAGGGAGTGCAGGATCCTTTCCCCTGTATTCTGAGGATTAGGGTAAATGGTTGGCAAATGACAGGATAGGTTTAAAGCCATACTAGAGACCACCTTTGGCATAAATGATGGGTTAGTCCTGAGGGAACTCTGTCCGCATGGGAGATAATGAATGTTTCCACAGCCATAAGGGCCTGCAATTAAGACACACTTCTTGCTGAAGTGATGGCGAAGAGTAAAGCTGTTTTCCAGCAGAGTAATTTTAACTATTGAAGCAGCAGGTTCAAAGGGTGGAAGCTGAGTTTTTTCCAATACAAAGTTAAGGTCCCAGGCTGGAGTGGGAGATCTCCTGGGGGGTCTTAAATTTCTGGCTCCTCTCAAGAACTGTTTGACCAGAGGAGGAGAGAAGGGTGGCTCAGTATTATAATGAGTGGAGATGGCAGAGGCATGAATCTTAATTGAAGAGAATAGGCCTTTGTGGAACATTTCTGTTAAGCAATCTAATATACGAGGTAAGCTGGGCACATTTGTGTCCATTCCTTGACAGTGGCTCCAAGAACAGCATCTTTTCCACTTTTTTGAATAGGATTTTCAAGCAGTAGGCCTTTTTGCCTCCAGGAAGACATCCAGCAGCGGTTTACAGACGGTTCAGGGGATGAACCAGGCTGCTAGCTTCAGGGTTTTTAACTGAGGATGCAAAATCTGACCCTCCTGCTGGGACAGCAGGGAGAGGGTCTGAGGCAGGTGACAAGGTGGCAGTACTGTCAGACTGCACAAAGGTGGGTACCAGGGCTTGCGTGGCCAGTCTGGTGCAATCATGATTGTCCTTGGCTTGTACTGTTTGATCTTTAGTAGAACCTTCGAGACGAGGGGCAGAGGGGGACAGGCATAGATTGAGAGTTTTTCCATGTAAAGGAAAGAGCATCCACTTTCCATGCTTGGCTGTGGGGAGTTCTGGTGCAATATTTGCTCAACTGAAAGTTCTGAGGGGAAGCGAAGAGGTCCACCTCTGGTGCCCCCCCACCTGTGGATCAGCAGCTTGAATGATTTGGGTTCCAGTTTCCATTTGTGCGGGTCCATTAGATTTCTGCTCAAGTCATCTGTCAGTGAATTTAGTTTGCCTGGTAGGAATTTAGCTTGTAGGTGCACTTGGTTGCTCAAGGCTGTGTCCCACAGAGCCATGGCTAACCTGCAGTGTGGGTAGGAATGGGTTCCCCTGCTTATGTACCACATAACTGTGGTGATGTCGATCAATAGTTGACCTGGAAAAATAAGGCATTTGAAGTCTGTCAGAGCATTCTGTACAGCTAACATTTCTTTTTGATCGATATGCAAGCGCATTTGCTTTGGGCTCCAATTGCCTTTAATACCTTGTCCTGCCATGTGAGCCCCCCCATGCATAGTCTGATGTGTCTGTTCGCGTTTGGGAGGCAGGGGGTACAGTGAAAGGGAGTCCTTTGTTGTGGTAGCAGGCCTCTGCCCACCAAAGAAACTCTGCCCTTAGGCAAGGAATGATGGGAATCATTGTTTCCAGGTACTGAGAAATCTGACACCACAGACTTAAGTACCACTGAAGTTTCCTCATATGCAGTCTTACATATGAAATTAGCAGAATGCAAGAGGCCATGAACTTGCAGTATTTTTCTTGCAGATAGCTGGGTTTTGGTGGCCAGTAGATTGAAGTAGTTGGTCAAATACATTTGTTTTTCTGGAATGAGGAATGCCATCTGGGAAAATGTGTTCAAGCTTGCTCCCAGGTATACAATCGGTTGGCTGGGTACCAGATGTGATTTTTTTTCATTGATGGTGTTCCCCAGGTGAAGTTAGAAATCTCTCTACAAATGTTAAATGTCAGGTGCTGGAGTAGCAATTTGACTGTTCGCTTGAATCAGGCAATTGTGCAAGTATGTATAAATTTGAATTTTTCTCTGCCTGCAATATGCAATGGCTGGTGCTAGGCATTTTGTGAATACCCTGGGCGCAGTAGATAAGCCAAAGGGAAGTGCAGAGAATTGATAATGCATAGAGCCTGCTCTGAAACGTAGTTATTTCCTGCAAGATTCCCTTATGGGGATGTGCAGATAAGCTTCTTTTAAGTCTAGGGTGGCTAGCCAGGAGTCCTTGGCTAGCATAGGAAGCAGCTGTTGAAGAGTAAGCATCTTGAACCATGGAACCACCAGGAAGGTGTTGAGAATAGACAGATCCAGGATAGGGCAACCAAGAGTTTTCTTTCCTGGGGACTAGAAACAGTCTGGAGTAAAAACCTTGTCCCCTATGCTCTGCTGGGACAGGTCGAATAGCCTTGATACTGAGAAGAGAAAGTACTTGCTTTTGGACCTCTGCCCACTGGTTTGTGGAGGTCGTCTGGCCATCCACTTGGGGTTGAGAGTGAGTGGAATTAGAATCTGTATCCCTGGGATACAATATTCAAGACCCATCTGTCCTGGGTAATGTACTCCCAGTTTTTTGCATGCATGGCAAGTTTTCCTCCTAAGGGTGCAAGTACTTGGGCAAGGCTTGGAAGAATTAAGGGCAAGTCATTGTGAGATGTTACCATAGGATGTTGGCTTACTACTCCCTGTTTTAAAGGTGGGAACACTCCATTGCTTAGATCTGTGCATACCCCGAGACTGTAATCATGGTGGTATGCTGCCCCTGGGTTAGGACTGAAGGTCTGGGAGAGGCTGGAAAGGGCCAATTTTTTGAAAGCCAATACCTACTGAATTTTAGGTGTCTGTACCTGTATGAAATGCTTAACAGTTTGCACAGATTTAGCTTTTTCCTCCATCTTTTTGAGACTTCTGCTTTATTGCTAAACAGGCGTTCTTGATTTAGTGGTGCATCTAGTAATTTTGCATTGACATACTCTAGCAAGATATGTTCCTTCAGTCATGCATGCCTTCTAACAGGCCCAGTGACAGCAGCCCTGCAAAATATTTCTAAGGCATCAAAACCACATTGCAAGTTAAGTTTTCCAACTTGGTTAGCAGAATGCATTAACTCTTGTAAATATTTATGTTCTGCGCAATCAGGAATCAACAATTTTCTGTTTAATTAGCTCCACATGTTGCTGATACTTCAACAAACTGGCAATTTAAAGCCCTGATGGCAAGAGTAGCATGGGTGTATATCTTCTTACCCCCATCTATCTAGAGCCCTACAGTCCCTGTCCGAAGGGGTAGGACTTTTGGCTATTGTAGGCTTAATGGCTTTAGGTCCCTGGGAAATGGTCTCTGGATCTGCAGTAGGATTCAGAGAGAAAAACTTGTGGGAATCAGGAACTCTGTAGAACCCGTCAGGTTTGCTGGCCACTGAAGGCAAGGTAACAGGGGTAAAAGCTGGATTCCAAGAAGACATCTACAATCTCCAGAACAGGGGGTATAAGCTAGAGGCCTGTGCTGAGGCAGGTCTAAAAATTCTCAGTCTCTTTTTGGACTGCGGGTAGTCCTGGCATTCCCAGCAGAAATGCTCTCTTAAGGTATGCAAGGTTTCATCAAAAGAAAAGTCCTCTGGAGGGGAGGCAGAGGGGATGGAATCCTTTGCATCTAAATCCTCACAGGTAGATAAAGAAATGTCCTGGTAATCAAGGTCATGGTCTCTAGAATCAGAAGGAAAATCAATCCTTTGTCTTAGAGGGGGAAGGCTGGCGTTCCCTAATAAAAGTTATTAGGTCTTCAGCCATTCTAAGCATTTGTTTCCGTGGCATGGGAGCTTGAGCATGCGCTGTGGTCATCGGTTTTCTAGGAGAAGTGCGAACTCTGGGCCTGAGAAACTCTGTAGACTTGGTCAAACACGAAGATGTCCGTTTAATACAAACATCAAAAGGCTGGAATACACCCTCAGAAGCCAGTGCCTGCACAGCGGCTCCGGACCCATCCAAGGTAGAGACATCCGCAGGTTCCATAGTCGAAGAAGCAACTTGCGGACTCCAAAAGGGTCTCAGCAAAGGCGTGTGAATCTGTAGAAGCGGGTATCAGGGGCTGCGAAGGCGCCTCACTGAGTACTGGCCTATGCGGTTTGTCTCTGTCTTTATCCTTACGGTTTTTCGGAAGATCAGTAGTCAGATGGCTTATCGAAGCCATTTCAGAATACGGAGAATGAGAGCGAAAGAATTTAGCGACAAAAATAGCCCAAAGATGAATAGTTTGGGCATTTAACAAGTCACAAAACAGACAGCGAGGAACATCGTGATCTGGGTCTAAACAGATGGCAAAGTAAGAATGAAAATCTCTGTGAGGTATTTGCTTTCCACAGGCAAGACTATTAACTTTTCTGACATCAGTTAGAGCAAGAAAAAAGGATCACAATGGAGTATTTATCTTTTAGAAGACTCCAGGTCTGAAAATCGAAAAACAAAAATTTTAGGAGACAGCCGACCGGCACCTGCGAACTGCTTCTGCTTTAGACACTGCATGGCAAGAAAGACAGATGCAATGGCGTCGGCTGCATGTTTTATACCCATGACATCCTGACATCATGGAAGGAGTGACAGCATCTGACGTGGAAATCCAAAGACGGATATTCAGGCCGACTGAGGGCTACCTGCAAGCAGATAACCCTAATGTGTTGACTGCAACAGTGAAACATGAAAAACATCAGGCTGTACTGCCCCTCATGGAGAGCAGGGAATGGACTTTTTTGGCCTCTGCCCACTGGTTTGAAGGAAGATCTGGGAACCCTTTTGGGGTTGGCAGAGTATGGAAATAAAATTTGTATCCCTGGGACACTATGTTAAGGACCCATCAGTCTTTGGTAGAGGCCAAGTTGTTTGCATGAAATGAGAGTTTTCCTCCTGAGGGCACAAGTAGGTGGGTAGAGGTAAGGGGTGGAGGTGTAAAGTCATTGCAAGTTCTTTCCATAAGGGGGTGGCTTAGTACTCTCTGTTTTTGAAGTGGAGTAACTCCATTGCTTGGATCTATGCAATCCCTGGGACTGCTGTCGGGGGGGGGGGTCTGCTTGGCCTAGGTCTTGGCTGAGCTGGCCTGGAGAGGGACGGAAAGGACCAGTGCTTGGAGGGGCAATGCCTACTGAACTTTGGAGGCTGGACCTGCAAGTCGTCTTTAACTGTCTGCACAGATTTAGCTTTTTCTTCCATCTTTTTTAAGACCTCTTCTGCCTTGTTGTGTCCAATAGTTTTGGATTGACATGGTCTGGCAAGGTCTGTTCCTTAAGCAAAGCATGCCTTTGTAAGTACAAAACCAGTGACTGCTGCCCCTGCAAGATGCTTCTAGGGTGTCAAAGCCACATTGCAAGTTGTGTTTAGTAACTTGGCTTGCAGAATGCATAAGCTCTTGTAATTCTTTTTTTTTGCACAAGCAGGAAAGGTAGACATTTTTTGTTTAATGAGTTCCATGGTATGTTGCTGGTATTTCAGCATGTGGAACTGAATTTAGTGCTCTAATGGCAAGAGTTGCAGAGGTGTATACTTTTTTACCCCATCTGTCTAAAGCTCGGGAATCCCTGTCTAAGGGGGTGGGATTCTTAGCTGTGGTTGCTTTAATTCCTTTAGGTCCTTCGGAGATGACCCATGGGTCAGCAGCAGGATTTTTTGAAAAGGAATTTGAGTCAGGGACTCTAATACCGGTCAGGGTTCCTGGGAGCAGGAGGAAAGGTGTCAGGAGTCAAACTAGATTCCATAAAGACATCATCCACAACATCCAAGACTGGAGGAATGGCTAAAGGTCTGTGCTGTGGTACATCTAAGAATTCCCAGAGTCCCTTATTGGACTTTGGATAGTCCTGACATTGCCACTGGAAATGCCCCCTTAAAGTATGTAGGGTTTCACCAAATTAAAAATCCTCTGGAGGAGAGGCAGAAGGAATGGATTCCTCTGAATCTGAATCCTCATAAGCAGATAAGGGTTGCATGTCTTCATATTCAGAACCTCAGAATCATCGGACTCCTGGTCGGAAAAAAACTGCTGGGGACAAGTATCTTTCTTCTGGAAGGGGTAAGGCTGGTCTTCTCCTAATAAGCATAAGGTCTTCCGCCATTTTAAGCATTCGAGACTGAGGCATGGAAGCAAGTGCATGTGCTTGGATCGTTGCTTTTTTTTAGGCGTAGTTCGTACCCTGGGCCTTAGAAACTCAGTTTTAGAAAGAACCGAAGACTTGAAACTTGCCGGTTTGTGTCGTGTATCGGTAGTGCAAAGAACTTCCTTGGAAGCCGGTGCCTGCTCAGCGGCTCCGGGCCCATCCAAGGTAGAGACATCTGCTGGATCCTTAGTCAAAGAAAACTCTCACGGCATAGCGGACTCCGAACAGGTCTTGGTAGCAGCCTGCGAATCCACAGAAGCAGGCATCAAGGGCTGCGAAAGCACCTCAGTGAGGACCAGGGAACTGACTAGCTTAATGGAAGCGTCGTCTGCAGTTTTGGACCTGGCAAGTCTTCTTTATCCTTATGTTTTTTGGGACGATCGGCTGTTGGATGGCTTACCAAAGCCATGTCAGAATACGGAGACAGAGCGAAAACATTTAGCTACAATAACGGCCCGACATACAGTTCTGGCGTTCAACAAAGCACAAAAGTGACAGAGGTGCGTCATGGTCTGGGCCTAAACAGGTGACGCAGTAGGAATGGAAGTCTCGGTATGGTATTTGCTTTCCACAGGCGAGACCATTGTTAACTTTTTCTGACAGAGCAAGAAAAAAGGATTCCCAGGTACTTAGCTTTAGAAGTCTTCAACTTCAATTTGGAAACGAAACTCAGATAGCAGCCGACCGGCACTCGTGCAAACTGCTTCTGCTTCGGGCTCCTCGGCAAGAAAGACTGATGTAATGGCATCGGCTGCCTGATTTTATACCACTGACTATCTGACATCAATCCTGGAGCAGCAGCAACCGACGCAGAAATACTATGCCTCTGGTATTCGGGCTGACTGAGGGCTACCCCTGGCAGGAAAACTGAAGTGTGATGACTACAACAGTGAAACACGAAGAACATCCTTAGCTGTCTGTGTACATACAGGGAGTGGAGTATTCTTTCACTTTCACTGGTGGGAGAGGGGAAGAAGGTGGGTAGAGGAATAGATTGGTTTAAAGACAGATCGTTGACCACCTTAAGCATAAAGGAAGGGTTGGTTCATAAGGTTACTATGTCCTTATGGAAGGTAGTGTATGCCCTTAGGACCTGCAACTCTGACACCCTCCTGGCTGAAGTTATAGCCACCAGCAGTACTGTCTTCCATGTGCACATTTGCAGAGTAGCAGTACTAGCTGGTTCAAATGCAGACTGAGTTTTTCCAGGATGAAGTTCAGGTCCCAGGGTGGCGGGATAGATTTTCTTGGTGGTCGGATGTGCAAGACCCCTTTTAAGAATAGTTTTAACATCGAGCCTAGCTAGTAGGAAAGGGTCTAGTGGGAGGCAGGCTGAAATTGCTGAAAGGTGGACTTTCACTGAAGAGTATGAAAATTCCCTCTTAACTAGTTGACGCAAACAAGCAAGAAATGGGTGAAATGCGATGAATGGATTCACTGCCCTTGCCCAGACACCATTTGGAAAATCTCTCCCATTTAGCCTAGATAGATTTCCTTGTAGGTTTCCTGACCTCCCTCAGGACTGAAAGCACATCCTCCAAGTAGAGGTGCCTGAAGGGAATTAAAAGTTTATCACCTACAGTATCATTGCCAACATCTGCAAGTGTGGGTTCCCTTTTGTTGCGTCAGAAAGTCCACCTTGTGGGGTAACTTATGGTGACCGCCCCTGGCTAGATTGAAAAGTGTGGGGGTGAGATCAGTGCTGCCTTGGCCAGTAGGGGGTCACCAACAAGATTCTTGGTTGGTCTCCCCTGAATTTTCAGAAGGACTTTTTGAATTAATGCAAAGGGTGGAAAGGCATATAGAAAGCTCCCCTTACATGAAATGCTGAATGCATCTATTCTCCTTGCTAGTGGAGAGTGGGTCTTGGAGCAGAAAGTCTGCAGTTGTCTGTTCTGGAGGGAGGAAAACAAATCTACTTGGTGTGCCCCACCAGTGGACAATGTCTAGAAAGACATTCCTGTCCAGCATCCTTTTGTCATATGGAGAGGATGTCGTGCTGAGAAGGTCTGCCCATTTGTTGTCCTACTAGGGGATGAAGGATGCCTGCAGGAACAAGTTGCGCTGAGGTGCTAGGTCCCAGATTAGTAAGGCTAGTCTGCAGAGGTGGTAGGCTTTTATCCCTCCCTGCCTGTTGAGGTACCACAGGACTGTGGTGTCTTATTCGGAGAACACCTGGGTGCAAAAGGGGAAGGAAGGCTTTCAATGCCAGAAGGATTGCTGTTGATTTCCCTCATGTTGATAGGTTTGTTCTTTATGGAAGGGTGCCACTTTGCTTGTACCCTGTAGTTTGACATTGTAGCTCCCCCATCCTAAGTCTGATGCATCTGTATGCATGAAGTGGTTTGGGGTGGGTAACTGCAGTGGAAAGCACAAGTTCAGTTTAATTTGCTGAATCCACCATTTTAATTCTGACTGTAGGCAGGGCAAGAGGGTGATTTCTTGTTCTAAAGGATGCTGATGTTGTGACCATACATTTTTGTAGATACCACTCCAGCTTTCGCATGTGCATTCTGGCCAGTGGTAGCATGGGAATGGTGGCTGCCATTAGGCCCAAGATTTGTAGACACTGCCTTGCAGTTATCTGTTGGGTCTCCATAAGGTTTATGAAGTGGGAGGACAAGGAATTGACTTTGTCCTGGGGAAGAAAGGCTTTCATTATGTCTGTCCTGATCCTGCAACCCAGAAATGTTTTGTCATGTTCTGAAGTTGAGGAAGATTTTGGGAAGTTGAAGGTGAACCCCAGACTCTGAAGCAGGCAAATCGTGAAATGTAAATGGAATTGCAGAGTTTCCTTGCATTCTGCTAAAATAAGGATGTCATCCAGCTAAGGGTAAATCTGAATCCCTTGTGTTCTGCAACAGGCTAAGGCAGGTGTCAGGCATTTTGTGAGCAGTGGACAAACCATAGGGCAATGCTGTAAACTGAAATTGAGAGGAGGGTACAGAAAAACTTAAGAATTCTCTGTGGGAATTTTGTATGGGGATGTGCAGTCAGGCTTCCTTCAGGTCAAGTGTGGCTATAAAGGCCTTGGCTGGCATAAGAGGGAATAAAGTTTGTAGAGACAACATTCTGAAGGTGGGAACCTTTAAGAATGGGTTCAGAAAGTAAAGGTCTAGAATGCGACTCCATGGTCCATCTTTTTTGGAGACCAGAAAACCTCAAGTAGAAGCCTTTTCCTTCCTGCCCTGGTGGGACAGGTTTTTTTGTTCCCAAGTTCAGGTCTTGTAAAATCTGTGGGAGGAGGTGTCTGATTTCTTGGGGGGAGTATGCCCCTTAAGGGGGGGGGGGCTTTCTCTCCAAGAAAGGAAGCATCCTTTTTAAACTATAGCCATAACCCATTTGTCTGTAGTGATGGTTTTCGAAAAGGGGAGGCAGTGGGAGAGGCGGGCAGAAAGGGAAAGGTGGCCAAGGCAGTCCTGCATCGTCTCCTTCTCTGTCTTGAAAGGGCTGCCTAATGGGGGGCTGTGAGACAGCTGGCCTGGAAGAGGTTTGTCTTCCGGCCCTCCTGCTGTGTCTGGAAGAGGAAGGTCCAGCAAAGGAGGGTGATTCTTCTGACAAATGTAGCTTTGGCAGGGTAATTTCTGTAATATTTATGAATAGGAGACACAAGAAGATGCTTGAGGTCTTGCAATTCCTTACTCTTTTCTTGCAGATTTTTAAAAAGTCCTGCTGACTGTTTAACCAAACAATAAGTTAGGGTCTAGAGGAGCATCTAAGATTTTAGACTTGAAGCCCCTCCAGTAAGTGTTGTAGACGTAGCCAGGAATATCTACAAAGTACAGAGGCTGCAGATCGTGCAGAAGCCTCTACAGCATAACTACATCTAATGGAATGTCTGGCTACTTAGACAGCCAGACAGTTTAGATACTATATCAGATTTGGTGGGGCAGTCTGGGGTAGCAGCCAGCAGAGTAGAGGCTTGAGAGACAAGGTCCAAAGCATATTTAGTCATATGGGTTTGATAGTTGATGGCTCTGAAGGCCAATGTGGAAGGTGTGTAAACCTTCTTTCCAATTCTATTAAGAGTTTTACTGTCCTTGTCTGAAGGTTATAGGGAGGCAGACAGAATATAAGCCTCTTGCTCTTCTTCCCAGTCTTGTGAAGTGTGCAGTGGAAGAGAGGAGACAGAGTCCAGCCTAGGGCTGAGGAGACGAAGGGTGGATGGAGAAGAGGCTGTGGGTCTAAGGGCCATGAAGGCCTGCATCAAAGATGAGGTGAAGGACTACCAATCAGGTAGGCCTTCAGCAGATGTAACCAGATGTTTGGTTTTCTGCTTCTTTTTACTGGAATAGTCTTAGGCAAAGGCCTGCATTCGGGTGCATGGTTAAGGGTAGCGGTTTCAGAAGGAGAGATCCTGGTCGGTGGCCGAGCTGTGTCTAGTTCTCGACATCGGCTGTAGCCGATGTCTGAATAAGTCAGTGGATGTGCTAGTCAACTGAGAAGCAGCTTCCTTGAAGGGTGACAAAGTAGACGGATCTGATGGACGTCCCTCAACTCTTAAAATCGACAGCTGGCAGGGCGTCTGAAAGCGGACAGGTAGTGACAGTGGACCTAGGAATCTTTGCCTTCGTCCACGGAGGGTCAGTCAGAACTTCCGAAATGGGATCCATCCTTAGCGCTAATTTGTTTAAGTCGCTGACTTTCTAGATAAAGATTGAGAGCAGCCAGATGGCTCTGTAGGGTCTTAGGAGTGAAGGATTTGCAGATGGAGCAAGCGGTATGGTCGTGCACTCTGCCTAGGCAAAATCTGCAGCAGTCGTGTGTATCTATGTGGTATCTGATGCCCACATTGCCATTTACCCTTTTTAGCGGACATCGGCTAAAGGTTACTACAGCAAACCAAGCTTTAGCTAGAAATCAAAGAAAAAACCCCAACAGGGTACTTAGCTTTTAGACATTTTGAGGTGAAGGAGCGAAGCACATGTTATGACAGTAGTCTGCAGCTGAAAAGTTCTGAGGTATGTGCATGCAGACGTCACATTTAAGGTCCCTGGTTTATGGCCCTACGTGTGACGTCCCACACAACTACAGCAGCAAAGCTGAGGTTTTTGTATAGGAGCCAATGTACGGGTCACCTGAGGAGAGAAATCCCACACCAAGAATACTGCAACATACGAACAGAAGGACATGACCTAGATTCTGGGGCCTGACCTAAAGATGACTGATTCCTATATCCCAAACAGGGATCTGGTAGAGCCTGGTTCCCCCCTTCGACTTTGGTAGTAACAGACATCAGAGTAACTTTCACAGACATGCCAGACGGTACTTCAGAAGCAGCTTCCTCGAGGGGAGACACTTAAGTAGATGGCTCTAGCAGACGCCCCTCAACCACTATATCAGCGATTGGCAGGGCATCCAGAGAGGCAGAGGTAGTAGGCTGTGAAAGCTTGACCTTTTTCTTGGTGGTTCCATCTCAGTGGCCAATTCTGGATCCATCCTTAATGCTAACTTTTTAAACCTCTGATTTTCCAAATATAAATTGAGGGCACCCAGACGGCTTCTAAGCATTTTAGGGACGCAGTACTGGCAGACAGCTCAGGAGGTATGGTCGTGTTTCTGGCCTAAACAGTATATGCACCGGTCAAGGGAGTTCTTATGCGGAATTTGACATCTACATCGGCATTTACCCTTCTTAGCGGACATTGGCCAAGAACAAGCAAGCAAACCAAGCACAAGTGATGAATAAAATTTAATAATTCCCCAACGGGGTACTTGGCTTTAGACGTCTTGAAGGTAGAAGAGCGATGTGATCGATTTGATGTTCAACTGAGGCAAAAAACTTATGAGGTCTGTGCATGCAGATGTCAAATTAAAGGTCCCTGGTTTATGGCCCTGTGTGTGATGTCCCACGCACCAACAGCAACCAAGCTTAATCTTTTGTAAAGGAGCAGACGATTGGGTCGCCTGAGGTGGAGAATCTCACAGTAAGAATATTGCAACATGGGACATCATCTGCTCTACCTAGGAAAGTGTGGCTGGGGTGGGGGGGGGGGGGAACTAAGCATCCATTCACTTCCCCCTCTGCTCTACCTAGGAAAGTGTGGCTGGGGTGGGGGGTGGGGGACTAAGCATCCATTCACTTCCCCCTCCTTATAGCTAAGCATTTGAGTTAAAGTACCTAAGAAAATCCCACCTAAGATTGCATTAAGTAGCTGGGATCCTCTGTCAGAAACTCCATTTCCAAACAAACTGGCTACTGAACAAGATATCCAGTTGCTGTAGTTTTGACACTATCATGCCTATATTTTTAAGACATGTGACTCATCTTGTGTGCCTTGTACTCACATTCACAATCCAGATTTTCACAGTGACTCATCCTTGACATCTGATTTTAGTTCTTTCCTCAGAATGGCCCCTTGGGTCTTGTGCAATGTGGGTTTGTTAATTATCAGCCCTGAACAAAAGGGCAGCAGACTTTCATTAAACCTAGGAATGCTTCTCTCCTTACTTGGGAAGGTGTTGAGGGATGGAGCTAATGTACAGTCAAACCCAGCACCGTCATGGGAAGCTACAGCTAAGTTCCACATCAGGTTCTTGCATAGCTACGAGAAAATCCACTGGCAACACGTCACATTTTTGACAGTCATATATAAATCCAGCTGCAAGGATGGCATCATAAAATCATCTTCAAAGTCCTCAAACTCTGAGAATACTACTGTTGATAAAGCCCCACACCAAGGACTAGAGTCCATCATCTTGTTGGACATCACTTCAGACCATTTGTGTGTTCCTTCATCAGAATGACGGCCCTCCCAAATCAGCTATTCTCAAGAAGTTAATTTGAAGTACTTATCTTTGAAGTGTGGCTTAAGCCTTTCCTGTTTTCTGAAGAAAGCTGATCAAAGTCTAGCATGGCAAAACCCTGCTTAAGGAGGGGCCTTCATGACCTACAGCAAGGTGACCCACAGCCCTGAAAAATGGTGAGGAGTTAGGTGGAATGGCAAAACAACTGTCAAGCTTCCAAAGTTCTGAAGGCCTCAAATCCTAGTACAAGATGATGGCCAGTCCCTATCACATGAAATTCCATACTATGGAATTCAGCTTTCAGCACTGATCCTGATGGGATGGGAATATGTACAATTTTATACCTTAATCTTTTTAACAAACAGTATAAATCGCAGGTTTTTTTTTTGGACTTCTATCCACCCCCCCACCACCACCACGCCCCCCCCAAAAAAATGGAATGTCAAGTACTTTCATGGACACTTTTTTTTTTTTTGCAAAGAGTATTTTGGTAGCATACCTCTCTTCAAGAAGTTGTGCAACAGTAACTGAAGTGAGAGAGCTCAAGTGGAGTCTCCTTTTAACCTTTCAATAAACTTTGGTAACTTCAGCTATACACTACGTGCAAACTATCCTTACAAATTCCCCGAACCATTAGATTTAAAACAAAAGGGAATTGTATGTGGTGCTCCAACAGTCAACAAGTGTTACTTCTCTATGGGTTTCCTGAAATATAGCTTCCTTCTGTCATCTTGTGTGTCAAAAAAAATCCACAACCATAACTGAAGCAAGGGGTAATATGAAATCTTGAAAGAAATGTACATGCAGCTCAATGCTAAAGTTTGCTTTACTCCATGGTTTTGTGATTTGTGTCCTCAAAAATCTCATTCGAACATCCATCTCGGTAAGGCATCTGAAGACCGTAATGACCTCAAAAACTATACCATTGGAGTCCTAGACTATAGCCTTTCTTGCAGAAAGTACAGTTGTGTACACTTACCATAAATGCAGATGTTAGAGTGTATTCACTGTTGCAGTCATCACACTTGGGTTATCTGTCTGTAAATAGCCCTCAGTTGACCCGAATACCAGAGACTTAGTATTTCTGCATCAGATGCTGTCACTC
Organism: Protopterus annectens; assembly: GCF_019279795.1. NCBI lineage: Eukaryota > Metazoa > Chordata > Ceratodontiformes > Protopteridae > Protopterus > Protopterus annectens. The sequence continues at coordinate 1,794,362,895 of NC_056741.1, read as the reverse complement.
CAGGACTGATGTTGGGTTGTCGGGGGTATAAAAACAGGCAGCAGATACAATTACATCAGTTTTTTTGCCCCAAATGTCAGGAACCCCCCAAATAGGGAGCTAAATTATGGTGGGGGAAAACACCACCAGTAAAAAGTAAATACCAATACCCCTGAAAGGGGCGAGTAAAAGGCATAGAGATGAGAGAAAAAGAGAACCAGGGGGCTGGAGGGAGGAAACCAGGACTGCAACAGTGAATACACTAACATCTGCATTTATGGTAAGTGTACACAACTGTACTACGTTTTTTGTGTTTCACTGTTGCAGTCATCACACTTGGGTAGATTCCCAAAGCTAAAGGATGGAGGCAGTCAAGAAGAGTTAGGGCTCGCTAGAATGCCTTGCAGGCCTGCTGTTGCAAAACCTGCCCTGGATTTGGAAAATATAGGCAGGTGGTGAAGGTGTGTACAGAACTCCAGGTAGCAGCTTCCAGGATGTCCCTGGGTAGGGACTCCCCTGAGAAATGCTGTAGAAGTAGATGTTGCCCTAGTGGAATGTGTTCTGACCCCCTGAGGGGCTGGTTTCCCATGGTGCTTGTAGCAGAAATGGATGCAATGTGCTATCCATGTGGAAATTGTTTTTGAAATGGACTTGCCCTCTGCCCCTGTTGCAAAGCTGACTAGTAACTGGTCAGATTTTCTGAAGGGCTTAGTCTTATCAAGGTAGAATCTGAGCCGCCTCTGCATGTCCAAGGAGTGCAGGATATTTTCCCCTTTATTTTGAGGATTAGGGAAGAAAGTTGGCAAATGGATGGATTGGTTGACAGCCACACTGGACACCACTTTAGGCAGAAATGAAGGGTTAGTCCTGAAGGAAACCCTGTCAGCATGAAAAATGAAGGGTTCCACAACTAAGTGCTTGAAGCTCAGACACTCTTCTAGCTGAAGTGATGGCCAGAAGCAAAGCTGTTTTACAAGAAAGGAATTTTAACTCTGCTGACTCTGCAGGTTCAAAGGGGGAGGGGTGAGCTTTTCCAGTACAAAGTTAAGGTCCCAAGCAGGGGTGGGTGCTCTTCTTGGTGGCCTTAAGTTGTTTGCCCCTCTCAGGAACTGTTTGATAAGAGGGTGCGAGAACAGAGGTAGCTCAGAGTTGTAATGAGCCGAAATGGCTGAGGCATGTATCTTAATGGAGAGGGACAGGCCTTTGTGGAGTAGATCTGCTAAGTAATCCAAGATTAGAGGCAGGGGGGGGGGGGCAGAGTTGTGTCCTCTCCTTTAGACTGAATCCAGGAGCAGTACCTTTTTTCCACTTATCAGCATAGGATTTTCTTGTACTGGGTCTTCTGGCTTCAAGAAAGACGTCCAGCTTAGGATTGCTGGGGGAGGATTCAAGGAATAAGCCAGGCTTGTAAGATTTAGGATTTGCAGTTGTGGATGCAAAATCTGTCCCCTCCTACTGACAGAGTAGGGTTAGGTTCTGGTGTAGGTGCCAGGGTGGCACCGGTGTCAGGCTGCACAGGAGAGGGTACCAGTGCTGGCATGGCCAGTCTGGGGCAATCAGAATTGTCCTTGGTCTGTCCGGTCTTATTTTGAGTAATACTACTGGGAGAAGGGGCAAAGGTGGGAAGACACAGATCAAGAGATTTAGCCACTGAAAAGATAGGGCATCCACTTTCCAGGCCCTGCTGTGAGGAATCCTGGTGCAAAATTTGCTGAGCTGGCAGTTGCAGATGGAGGCAAAGAGATCCACCTCTGGGGTCCCCCATTTCTGAGTCAGAAGGCTGAAAGTGCTGAGCTCCAACTGGCACTCGTGTGGGTCTAGGAGATTTCTGCTCAAGTCATCTGCCAGTGAGTTGTTTGCCTGGCAGGAATTGAGCTTGCAGATGGACTCGCATGTCCAACGCCGTATTCCACAAGGCCATGACTAACCTGCACAGTGGGTTCCCCTCTGTTGATGTACCACATAACTGTGGTGTTGTCCGTTTTTATTAGCAGTTGTCCTGGAGACAGTAGGGATCTAAAAGATGTCAGGACGTGCTGCACAGCTAGCATCTCTTTTGGTCTTGTATGCAGATGAATTTGACTTGGGATCCAGTGGCCCTGAATGCATTTGCCATCCATGTGTGCTGCCCAGGCATATTCTGATGAGTCTGTGGTTAGGGTTTGGGCGGCGTGGGGTTGACTAAAGGGCAGTCTCTTCTTGTGGTTGCACACTGCTCCCCACCAAAGAAGCTCGGTCTTTAGACAGGGTAGGATAGAAATTACCATTTCCAGGTCCTGAGAATGTTGGCACCAAACACTAAGTACCACTGAAGTTTCCTCATATGCAGTCTGGCATATGGAATTAGCAGGATGCATGAGGCCATGAACCCTAGGGCCTGCAGGATTTTCCTTGCAGATAAGCTGGGTTCTGGTGGCCATTTGATTGAAATAGTCCATCAGAAAGGCTTGTTTTTCTGAAGTGAGGAATGTCATCTGGGATGCTATGTCCAAGCTTGCTCCCAGGAACACAATCTTTTGACTGAGCACTAGTTTTGATTTATTTTCGTTAATGGTATACCCCAGGAATGAGAGAAGGTTTTTTACGAATATCAGGTGCTGCAACAGCAATTCCTGTCTGCCTGTATCAGCAGTTGTTCAAGTATGGGTAATTTCTTTGACAGCAGTAAGCAATGGCTGGAACCAGGCATTTTGTGAATACTCTGGGAGCAGTGGATAATCCAAAAGAAAGTGAGAAGTTATAATGCATAGATCCAGCCCTGAAACGTAGATATTTCCTACATGACTCCCTTATAGGGATGTGCAGATAGGCTTCTTTTAAGTCAAGGGTGACTAACCAGGCATCCTTGGCTAGCATAGGTAGAAGTTGTTACAGGCTAAGCATTTTGAATTTTGGTGCCAATAGGAAGGTGTTAATTGAAAGACCCAGAATTGGGCGCCAAGAGCCCTCTTTTCTGGGTACCAAGAAAAGTCTGGAATAGAATCCTTGACCTATCTGTTCAGCTGGAACAGGTTGAATAGCCCTGATAGAGAGCAGGGCTAGGACTTGGTTTTGTGCCTCTGCTCACTGGTTTGCAGGAAGGTCTGGGAACCCTTTCAGGGTTGGCAAAGAGTGGAAGTAGAATTTGTACCCCTGGGATGGAGTAGAGAAGTCACTGCGAGTTCTTTCCATAAGGAGGTGGCTTACCACTCCCTGCTTTGGGGGTGGGGGCACTCCATTGCTTAGATCTCTGCATACCATGAGACTGTAGTCTGGGTGGTTTATTTCCCTTGGGTCTAGTTTGAGATGGCCTGGAGGGGGCTGGAAAGGACCAGTGTTTCGAATCTAGGAGGCTGTACTTGTAAAAATTCTTTAACTGTCTGCATAGATTTAGCTTTTTCTTCCATCTTTTTAAGAACCTCTTCTGCTTTGGTGCCAAACAGATTTGTCCTTTTTCAAAGGAGTGTCTAATAACTGATTTGACATGGTCTGGCAAGGACTACTCCTTAAGCCAAGCATGCCTTCTCAGTACAGAACCAGTGACTGCTGCCCTGCAAGATGCTTCTTGGGCATCAAAGTCACACTGCAATGTATGCTTGCTGTCTTGGCTTGCAGAATGCATAAACATCTGCAATTCTTCATTTTCTGCACAGTCTGTAAAGGTTGCTACTTTTTGCTTAAGTTCCATAATATGTTGCTGGTATTTCAGCATGTGAAACTGACAATTCAAAGCCCTAATGGCGAGAGTTGCAGAGGTATATATACTTTCTTACCCGAGCTGTCCGAAGCTCTGGAATCCCTGTCCAAAGGGGTGGGATTCTTAGCTGTAGTTGCCTTGATACCTTTAGGCCCCTGGGAAATGACCTCTGGGTCGATAGGATTTTTAAAAAGGAATTTGTAAGAGGCAGGTACTCTGTAATGTCTGGCTTCCTAGGAGCAGGGGGTAAAGTATCAGGAGTAAGATTGGATTCCATAAAGGCATCAACAACTTTCAGGACTGGGGGTATTGCTAAAGGCCTATCTTATGGCAAATCTAGAAATTCTCTGAGTCTCTCTTTGGACTGAGTATAGTCTTGGCATTCCCAGTGGAAATACTCAAAGTATGTAAGGTTTCACTAAAAGAAAAGTCCTTTGGATGAGAGGCAGAGAGAATGGGTTCCTCTGCATCTGAATCCTCATAAGTAGTTAAGGGCATGTCTTCATAATCAGATACCTCAGAGTCGGACTCTTGGTCTGTTGAAGCTGCTGGGGGCTGGTCTCTCTCTTAGCTGGGAAAGGCGGACATCCCCTAATCAGCATAACAAGGTCTTCTGCCATTCAAAGCATTTGATGTTGTGGCAAGAAGTAGGTGCATGTGCTTTGGTTGTCTGTTTTCTAAGCGTAGCATGTACTCTTGGCCTTGGAAACTCTAGTTTTGGACAGAAGTGAAGTAGTCTGTGTCGAACATCGGTAGTATAAACAACTTCCTCAGAAGCCAGTGCCCTGCTCAGTGGCTCTGGACCCATCCAAGGTGGAGACATCCGCAGTGTCCACAGTCAAAGAAGAGTCTTGCAGCCTACCAGACTCCGAACAGGTCTTGGTAGAGGACTGCGAAAGCGCCTGAGTACCGGCGAACTGGCGACTAGCTTAACAGAAGCGTCATCGGCAACTTTGGACCTGTGCGGTCTCTCCGTCTTTATCCTTACTTTTTTCAGAAAATCATTAGTCGGATGGCTTACCAAAGCCATTGTGGAAAACAGAGAATGAAAGTACTTAGCAACAATAAAGGCCCGAAGACAAAAGGTTTGGGTGTTGAACAAGGCACAAAACCGACAGGGAGGTATGTTGTGGTCTGGCCCTAACAGGCGAGGCAATAAGAATGAAAATTTCTGGTGTGGTATTTGCTTTCCACAGGCAAGACCGTTAACTTTTTCTGTCATTGGTTAGAGCAAGAAAAAAATATTCCCAACGGGGTACTTAACTTTAGAAGATTTCAGGATGATTCAATTCGTAAACAAAAACTCATGTAGCAGCGACCGACACTCTTGTGAACTGCTTCTGCTTCGGGCTCCTCGGCAAGAAAGACTGATGCAATGGCATTGGCTGCCTGTTTTTATACCCCTGATGACCTGATGTCAGCCTCGAGTGACAGCATCCAATGCAGAAATACTAAGTCTCTGGTATTCTGGCTACCTGCAGGCAGATAACCCAAGTGTGATGACTGCGACAGTGAAACACGAAGAACGTCTGGGCAGTGGATTCTCAGACTCACCATCTCTGGGGAAAATCTTGGGTGAGGGAAATCTGATCAGAGTGGATGATGGGTCTTACTTCTCTGGAGCAGAGGGTACTGGACCTGAAGGATCCGTCTGATCTGGAGACCTTTTACAGGCTCTCTCTACTCCCTTCTCTGTGGATCTCTCATTCTTTACAGTTATCTTCCCCTTCCCTTGTCCATTTTCTTACCCAAGGAAGCTAAAGCTGGTGTGGAAGTACTAGATGTTGAGGGCTGAAGACAAGATCCTGCCTGAGGGGTAAGCAAAAATATTAGTTTCTCTTGAATGGCCCTAGTTTCAAAAGAGGCACAAAAAAAAAAAAAAAAAAAAACAATTTGGGCTCTGCCCAAATCAAGGCAAACTGTGTATGGCTTGAGGTGGAATTTTATGTCCAGAAGCCATGCACTTAAAGCGATGGGTTTTCTCAGACAGTGTAAAACCAATACCAATCAAGAAAAACTACACACAGCACACTTTGCAAATGTAACATTAATGACCTCTTACATACCCTAATACGACAGGGCTAGAAAAAGGGTTAGGGAAGGTGAAATCTCTATTAGAAAAATAACTATCACTTCTTGTGAAAACTCAGAACTCTGGAAAATGCATCTGAAAAATCAAGTGGCAAATGACATCAGACACTAAAGAGGGAATGAGGGAATTATGGGTAGCAGAGTAGTCACAGATGCAGACTCACAGCTTTAGGAAAAGGTACAGAGATCCGATCCAACAACCCAAAGGTTGAATCAGACAAAAATATACATCAGATCTTGCTTTTAAGATATTTTCAAGAGAAAATGCTTAAAAGGTCTTACTAGGGGGTTGTAAAAGATGGATTCTTAAACTCCCTGCTCTGCTTAACATGAAGATTCAGGACAATCGCATCAAAGGACCACTACGTTGCTCTCCTTAAAGGCCACATCCTGCCCATTTTACATACAGCCACTCCAGCTTCAGTGTTAAACATTAAGATTGTCTATCACAGGCATTGTACCTCCCATGTTCTCACTTCAAAATACAAAATGGTACCAATCAGGCTCCCTGTCGAATAGGTTTTCATTACTCACTCGGTTATAGTAAACTAGTGTACTTAAGGTTTCTCTTACTTGGATTCAAAAGACTTGAAAGACCTCCCCCTGTAATGCGAGTTGATGTGTGATGGTCTGTTTAAACAAAAAAGCATACTAAACAGTTAACACTCAAGCAGTAAGTGTAGCTGTTGCAAAATCTTCCTAATCAGTTATATGGGTATGTACTGCCCTTATGGTACTGCTGTAATAACTTCTATATTGTCTACTGGATTGCAATTTCTCATCCACAGATCAAGTTGTGACATTTGGTTCCCTCTCTGAATGTAAATCTCTAACTACTAGGGTATCGCTGGGATCAGTTCTGAGCCCTCTCCTGTTTGGCATTTATTAAACAGGCATCCAAGGCAACATCCCAAAAGTGTGGTTGACCAGGTTTGCTGATGAGTGCAACCTTGGCACTACTACCTGCATGTCCACTAACAAAACAGCTCCAGCAAGGGCTGCAATACCCATGTGCACAGTTTATCAAAAATGGTCTCAAACTAAATGAAAAAGTGTGGCATAGCAGCATTTATTAGCAAGGTTGCTCCCTTCTCGGGTTATAAAAGATACTCTTCAGACAGATATGATCTCAGAAAATTAAGTATTCATGTGTACTACACTCTCACTCATTTGATCATGTTTCCACCAGTCAGGAAAGCCTATCTGGCCCCATTACAATTTCCAGGGAAATATCTTCAGGATCCAAAGTAGTCATCCTACCACTGTACTCTTCCTTTTTCAGATGCAACATCAAATACAGAGCCCCCCCCCCTTACTGGTATGTACAAACCCAAGTATATCTATCAACTGCAAAGTCAAAGATTTCTAACCGAAATGTTAATGGTTTAAATGATTCTATTAGTCTAACAGATTAGCACAACTCATACTCAGTAGCCTACAGGTTGCTGTGAGGTGACCGGTCTTGCTTTTCAAGACATGACAGACTTCGTCCAAATTTGACCTATTTTTTCAGAAAACCAGTGGCTTTACAAATGACCTATTTTTTTCACAAAACCAGTGGGTTTACAAACACCTGAACTAAGGACCTAAACCTACAACAAAACTCACTGGAGAAAGGTTCCCAAAATATTTCTGAGCCTATGAAATAAGTTTCCAATGCAGGTCAAAGTACTACTATGGCTACCCTTAAGGTCAGTTTTGGATAGACAAGATAAATTTACACCAAGGTTTTCACATACAGTTCTGCTCAGTTTAGGAAGAGAGCCCAAGTGCTTGGAAAGGAAGGCAAGACCTTCCAAGTTTGTCTGCTTAAAGGTGTATACAACTAGGAATCTTAAGGTTCCTGTAATTACTTGCATAGTATGTTACTATGCAATAGCTGCTCAGTATAACACTACTGAGCTATGATCCACTGCAAACACTGCTACTCTTAAGTTTCACAATACTTGCAACAGTGTAGTAGCAAGTTTTCCTATTGCAGTCTGTTACAAGCTCATAGCTGCAAAAAAAAAAAAAAAAAATAACTAAAAAATAATAAAGGAATTTTATGACAAAGCTGAAGCCATTACCATAAAAATCTGACATTCTGTGCAACTGACCATGCAAGTGTTGAGCACAATGAACTAGCCTTTATGTAGCACTCACAACTCACTTGAAAATGCCAGACATGCAGCTACGTACCACGTGGCAATTTCCCTATTATCATCTTCAGGTGGTGCTTTAAGGATATCTGTGTTAACTGTGTGACAGGGGTAGTCAGCAAAACAAAAGATGTCCGGGTTTAAGAGAGAATGTTGGATGAATGAAAGCTGAAAAATGAATACACACAGAATCAGAGAAACTGTCTATACATTAAAAATACTCTATCTGAAACAATTGCAAAACACATTTCAACATTCAGAGCCCTGATCAAGGGGAGTCTTTACAAACCACAGCTTTGGTTAACAACCAAATCCTTAAAATGCATGCCCTCCCTAACTGAATCCAAACAATTAAAACATATTACCTGGACAAATAGATTATCTACAGAACGTTCTTTGCATGCAGTAACCACTGGAACTCAGCTATGCATACCCTATTGGAGCACGTGTTTAATTCTTCAGGGGTCTGACTATGTCCAGCATTCACTGCAAAAGGTCAGAACACATCCAGCATTTACCTCCTAGGTTCTATTTTTGCAGTATATAAGCTAGCTCTACCCAGAAGCCAAATTAAACATGAATTTAAAATCAAGTACAGCTGAGCAAGTCCTGTTTACCTGTAACAGATGTTTGTAAAACACTGCCTTACTGACTTATGGGTAGTAGTGTCCCACTGCTCTATTCTCGGTCAGTCTATCAAAGCTCAGAGCTCCTACCCCTGCCTGTCTCTGAACCTGAGAACACAGGAAGTGCTTTTCAGACCAGCAGACAATAGAGTCCAGAAGGAAGAGAAAATGAAAAGCTTGTAAACACCTGTTGTCCCAAACCAAACACCACACTGACACACACTAATAAAGGCCACTGAGGGTTAACTCAACGGCACCTCCAACACCAAACTATGTACATCCAAAAAAGGGGGATGGTGGGTGGGTACTGCATGTATGGCAGTATATTCTATCAACATTCTGTTAAAGATAAGTAGAACTTGTGCAACACATTCCCATAGTGGCATATGGGTACATTCCCAAAGCTTACCAAATCTGGGAGGAGGAAGGATAAAAGGTCCAGGAGTCCCTGGAGAATGATCCCAATTAAACTTGCTCTGGATTTTAAAAGGCTTCCAAGCTTGCAGTGCTTTGCAACGCTATGGACAGAGGACCAACTTAGTGCATCTAGAACACTGTGTCAACTCCTTTTCAATGAGCCAGTGAAGAGGCCCTGGTGGAGGGAGCCTTTACCTTACCATGGTGAGCATAACAAAAAAAAAAATAAATACCCAAGGATAACCCACGTGCAATGGTTTGCATACTGGCAGGTTGACGTCTCTGTCCTTCATAAGAAATTTGTCCTTCAGCCTTCTTGAAGGGTTTTGTTCCGTGAAGGTAGTATGCGAGTTGAAGATGCAGTCAAGGTATGACATTCTCTCTCCCTTACTTAGGTTTTGGGAAGAGCACAGGAAAGTTGTTGGACTGAGGGCAAATTCTGAGACAACTTTCAGCATGTAAAAGGGATCAGTGCTAACGCAACCATATTCCTGTGGAAAATCAGGTAAGGTTATTCCAAAATGAGAGCTTGTAGCTCAGAGACTTGCCTTGCAGATGTCACAGCAATAAGCAAAACAGTCTGACATTAAGAAATTAAAATCAGCAGGTTCAAAAGTTAAGGTCGATCCAGAAAAAGCATAGGGAGAAAATAAAAACACCAAAAGGTTTCTTACCTGAGTTCACCAATTGAAACAACCAGAGAAAGCAGCAGACTTTTCAGAGATCCTTCTCTTACTGTGGCAGTAGAAAACTAAAAGGGTCCTACCTGTGGGTTGGAAAGGCAGTCCCTATTCTCTCAGGTGACTGATCCATCACACAGACAGGAAAACTGAAGCAGGTGGAGGGACACTGACAGAGGAGGATGAAGAGAGTTTATGTACCCAATACAAGGATCCCACTCAATCATCAAATATGCAGAGCTACTGTATGCAAGTACTACCTTCAAGTATCATCTCTACAATGGATAACCGATGCACAACGAGCTCCATCCAGTGAGAAAAAAGCTGGGCAGCTCAGGACAGAATGATAAGACGAAGGCACAAGAAGCTCAAATTCTGGAATGGATTTCAACATATGGTAAAAAACTATGCACTGCAAGTGGCCAACAGTACTAAATAGACACAATGAGAAACAAGTAGATGGAAGTAACCCCCAAGGGCAAGTCTGAACATAGTGGCAGAAGTGCAACTGGCTGCCCAAAGATACAAGCAAACAACTGTGAAACACTAAGTTTTCTGAAAACCTCTCTCGCTGGGAGGCTTGAACTGTTATATGCCCCACAGAAGGATATGCCATTGGCTCATGTTTCGAGCATTTTACAATTTCCTCAAGCAAAGTTTTCCAATGACAGTCTACAATACCACTCAGAGGATCAAACTGTAGAAAAGGAATTTAAATTTCTTCAGAGTTGTAGCTCCAAACCCAATCAAAGCATATTTACTGTTTAGAATTAAATATTTACAACCATATCACCTATCCAACAGCCACATGCACAATTTCAGTCTACCACCACCCAGCCCCTATCACAAAGGATGCAAAGAACTTACAACCATTTCCTGTTGCTAAACTGCAGGCATTGAAAGGAGTTATTCAACAATACATCACCAGACAAATCCCACAGTGCACATCTGTACAAATACACCATAAAAGCAGATGCACAAGGTCACTGCTGCAACAGCCACGACTACTAAATTTCCAGGATTAACCAGTAAGGGGAGCTCAAAACAGTTCCCCCTCCAAACATGAAAGATGCCCTACCACCCAGAAGGTGGATAATCCCAGTATAAAATGACCACCTGGCCTTGAAGGGACCAAAGGGAATCCCACCCAAAAATGGGGATGATTCAAAAAGCTGCAGTCTGAAAGGACTGTGGCCAGGATAGAATGACTAGGATATAGCACATCTTGTAAAACAGTTAAGGCAAAGCCAGATCTTGCCCTAGAAGTAACGTCCAATTTTTAAGTACTTTGACTTGAATAAGGTGTGTACAAATGTCCAGGCAGCGGCTTCAGAAATGGTCTTTTGATGCCCTTAATGAAAGCTATAACTGTAGTTAAAGACCTTGTACTATGATCCTTAAGTTGTCTCAGTTTATCACTAGAGGAGCAGCAGGAACAGATACAAATGTGCTAGTCATTTAAAGAGACTGCTTTAAAACATTTGTTCTACCTTTACTGAAGCAGAGGAAAAGTAATCACACAGTCTGATTCTGTGCCATTATCAAAGCTGTCTCAAAGGAATATTTAACTCTCGCTTCCTTGTTTGTGGAGTCTAGAAGACAGTGAACCCAAGCTAGCCATCTAGCTAAGAAATCTCTCTAACTCTGGCAGAAAATTTTTCTCAGGCTCGCCCTGTCAATATGGAATATTAAAGGATCCTTGCATATCAGTGCTTGAAGCTACAACACTTGAATCTGAAGTGATTGCTACCAACATTACAGGTTGGCATGTCAAAAAGTTAACTGGGGCTGCAGGTTTAAAAAGAGCTTGTGATAATTTCTTTTCCAGGTCAAAGTTCAGATTCCCAAGGAGCAGCAGTTCTCTTTCTTGGTGGTCTTAAGTACACTGAACCCTTCAGGAAATGCCTGGATGTTAGTAGGATAGCCAGGAGCAGATAAAGGCAGGCAGACAGATTGCAGTAACAAGTACCTTAACATATGAATCTGCACAAAAGAGCTCACTGAAGTATTGGAGGATCATGAACACTAGGAGCTCCAAAGTCCTTCCCAAGTGCCAGTAGGAAAAAGTACAGCTGTGTACCTACCATAAATGTAGATGTTAGAGTGTATTCACTGTTGCAGTCATTACACTTGGGTTATCCTGCTGGCAGGCTACCCGCAGTCGGCCTGAACTCCCAACTCCTGGTCCGGCGTCAGTTGCTGTCGCCTCTTCCCTGAAGTCAGTGCGCCAGGGGTATATAAGATGCAGCCAGCACCATTTTCTTCAGTCTTTCCTGCCGTGCAGTGCCCAAAGCAAAAGCAGGTCGCAAGTGCCAGTCGGCAGACTCCTGAGATTTTCGAATTTCAGATCCGAAGTCTTCGATAAAGCTAAGTACCCCGTTCAGGAAACTTTATTCTTGATCCAGACTGATGTCAGTAAAAGTTAATTGTATTTCTTGTGGGAAGCAAATATCTCATAAGGATTTGCATTCTTACTGTATTCCTTGCCTCGGCCCTGACCACGATGTTGCTAGTTGTCTGTTTTGTGCTAGATTTAACTTACGCACTATTAAGCGTTGGTTTGATTTTGCTTTACATCACTTTGGCCGAAGGTTAACTATATAATGCCATCAGTCGCTGTCGCCTCTTCCTTGATGTCAGTGCGCCAGGGGTATACAAGATGCGGCCAGTGCCATTGTCTTCAGTTTTTCTTGCCCCAGAGGTCAGGTGCCCCCAAAAGGATAGGCTAAAAACATTGCTTATAAAAAGCATACACTAAAATAAACAATGCCGTCATCTACAAGCAAATACACCACATAGGTTGTATAGAACAGAGAAGTACAGATAGGTCCCAGCAAAGAAAGGAGGATGGTGGGTGGGTAACCTGGACTGCAACAGTGAATACACTCGAACATCTACATTTATGGTAGGTACACAACTGTACTATGTTCATAGTGTTTCACTGTTGCAGTCATTACAATTGGGTTGAATCCCAAAGCTGAGGTTGGGCGGCTGGGTCTAAATAGGATTAGGAGTGGCTATGAGGCCCTGCAGAACTGCAGTGGAAAAGCCTGCTCTGGATTTAGAGTAAAGAGGTAAGTGGTAGTGCTTGGTAAAAGTGTGCACTGAACTCCAAAGTTGCAGCCTCCAAAATGTCCTTGGTTGGTACTCCTCTGAGAAAGGCTGCTGATGTTGCTGCTGCCCTGGTCGAATGTGGCCTAATGCCCTTAGGCACTGATTTGCCATGCTCTGCATAGCAGAACCGAATGCAGTGTCCTATCCATTTTGAAATAGTCTGCTTTGAGATAGCCTTTCCTTGTGATCCTGCAGCATATGCCACTAAAAGTTGCTCAGTCTTTCTGAAAGCTTTAGTTTTGTCCAAGTAGAAGCGTAGCTGCCTGTGTATGTCCAAAGAATGATGAAGTCTCTCGCCTTTATTCAGGGGATTTGGATAAAAAGTAGGCAAATGAATAGTTTGGTGAAGAGCCACACTGGATACTACCTTTGGCATAAATGTTGTGTTTGTCCTTAGAGAAACCCTGTCCGGATGGAACATAAAAGGTTCCACTGCCATTAATGCCTGCAACTGAGACGGTTCTTGCTGAAGTTTATTGCTAGGAGCAGAGCAGTTTTCCATAAGAATTTTATCTCAGCTGTATTGGCTGGCTCAAAAGGAGGCAGAGTGAGCTTTTCCAAGACAAAATTGAGGTCCCATGTAGGTAGTGGTGGTCTCCTTGGGGGGGTCTTATGTTTTGGCCCCTCTGAGGTACTGCCTTAGCAGTGGATGTGAAAAAATAGGTTCTGTATTGTAATGAGCTGAAATGGCAGAGGCATGGATCTTACTTGATAATGACAGGCCTTTGTCTAACATCTCAGTTAGGTATTGCAAAATCTGAGGAATATTTGGAACAAGCGGTTCAATTCCTTGTGCCCGATTCCAAGCACAGAATCTCTTCCATTTTTCTGCATAAGATTTTCTGGTGCTGGGCCTCCTGGCTTCCAAAATGACATCCATAACTGCTTTAGAGAGAGGTGTGTTTTGAGCGGTTATATTATTCGCCATGCAGCCAGATTTAAGGTTCTGAGTTGGCTGTGCAGGATCCGATTGTTTATTTGGGTCAAAAGATGAAGAATTTGAGGTAAAGTCCAGGCTGGGCCTTGAGACAAGCTCTTTAGGATTGGAGTCCAGTGCTGGCGTGGCCAGTCTGGGGCAATCAGAATCATTTTTGGCTTCTCTTGTCTGACCTTTAGGAGTACCTTGGGGAGGAGAGGCAGTGGAGGAAAGGCATAAACTGTCATGGTTTTCCAGCTGAATGATAGAGCATCCACCTTCCATGCTTGTGTGTGATAAGTCCTTGTGCAGAATCTCTGTAGTTGGCAGTTGTGAGGGGAGGCAAATTGATCTATGTCCGGGCATCCCCATTTCCTTGCTATCATATTGAAGACTTGTGGATCTAGTTTCCACTCATGAGGGTCCATGAGGTTTCTGCTTAGTTTGTCTGCCAGAGTATTGGTCTTTCCTGGCAGGAATTGTGCCTGCAGATGCACTTGATAGGTCAATGCTGTGTTCCACAAAGACATGGCTTGCCTGCAGAGGGAGAAGGAATGCGTGCCCCCTTGTTTATGTACCACATGACTGTAGTATTGTCTGTCTTTAGCAATAGTTGTCCTGGATGGAGTAGATCCTTGAAGGCTGTCAGGGCATTCTGTACAGCTAGCATCTCTTTTTGATTGATATGAAGATGCATTTGGCTTGCGGGCCACGTGCCCTGAATACATTTTCGTGCCATGTGTGCCCCCCAGGCATAATCCGATGCATCTGTTAGTTTCTGCCTGGCTGTGGGCAAAGTGAATGGCTGTCCCTTGTGGTGACAGGCCAGTACCCACCATCGAAACTCTTGTTGCAGGCAGTGAATGAGAGTAATTATTGTTTCCAGGCTGTGGCAATGTTGAGTCCAAACACTTTTTAGATACCATTGTAGCTTCCTCATATGCAGTCTTGCATATGGAATTAGCAGAATGCAGGATGCCATGAAGCCCAAAGCCTGCAGAATTTTTCTTGCAGGTAACTTGGTTTTTTATGCCATCATTTGGAAGTAATGAGTCAGTTGCCTTTGCTTGTCTGGCGTGAGAAGCCATCTGGGCAGTTGTATTTAAGCTTGCACTCAGGAATATTATCTCTTGAGAGGGTACTAATTTTGATTAGTTTTCGTTTACTGTGTACTCTAGGCAAATTAGTAATCTTTTTACAAATGCCAGATGCTTTAGTGGAATGTCCTTGCTCTCTGCTTGAATAAGGCAGTCGCGCAAGTAGGGATATATTTGAATTCCTTTTTGTCTGCAAAATGCAATTACTGGTGCCAGGCATTTTGTGAAGACCCTGGGCGCAGTAGATAATGCATTACCAATTCTCTGCACTGCCCTTTGGCTTGAGTCAGCTATGAATCTGAGGTATCTTCTGCAAGATTGTCTGATTGGGACATGTAGGTATGCCTCCTTGAGGTCCAAAGTAACTAGCCAAGCCTTCTTGCCCAGCATGGGCAGAAGTTGTAGTGCCAACATTTTGAATTTTGGAAAGACCAGGAAAGTATTTAGAATAGACAGGTCCCAGTATTGGTCTCTATGCTTTGTCCTTTCTGGGTACCAAGAAAAGTCTCGAGTAAAATCCTTGCCCCTGCTCTTGCTGTGGTACTTTTTGAATAGCCCTCATGTCCATGAGAGCAGTAATTTGTTTTTGTACCTCTGCCCATTGATTGTGTGGCAGGTCTGGCATGCCTTTTGACGTTGGTAGGGTGTGAAAGTGGAACCTGTAACCCTGAGAAACAATATTCAAAACCCATTTGTCCTGGGTGATCATGTGCCAGATTTTGTGAAATAAGTGCTAGTTTTCTCCCTAAGGGCGCTGCCAAAAGGTAAGTGCTTGGTATTTCTAGAGGAAAGTCATTGGGACCGTTTCCTATAAGGTTGTGATTTGTCTTCTCCGCCTTTGGGGGCTGAAGCACCCCATTGTTTAGGTCTGTATGAGCCTTGCGGCCAAGATCCGCCTCTTGGGCGTCTGTATCTGTCTCTCTGTGGCCTGACACTGGAAAGGACCAATTCTTAGAAGGCCAGTTCCTGCTAAATCTAGATGGCTGAACTTGTAAGAAATCCTTTACTGTCTGCATAGATTTTGCTTTATCCTCCATTTTCTTTAACACCTCTTCTGCCTTAACACCAAAGTATCGTGCTGTAATGGAGCATCCAATAATTTTGCTTTAACATGATCAGGTAAACTCTGTTCTTTTAACCAAGCATGCCTTCGAATGACAGGACCTATAACTGCGGCTCTGCAAGAAGCCTCTAATGAACCAAAACCACATTGCAAAGTATGCTTTCCCACTTGTTCAGCTGCATGCAATAAATCCTGAGTTTCCTCCTTCTCAGGACATTCAGGGCTTGTAAGCATTTTCTGTTTTAACAAAGACATTAGGTATTTTTGATATTTAAGCATGTGAAACTGGCAGTATAAAGCCCTTACAGCTAAAGTAGCAGAAGTGTAAACTTTCTTCCCCCATCTGTCCAGTGCTCTAGAATCCCTATCAGAGGGAACAGGGTTTTTTTTGCAGTGGAAGCCTTAACCCCTTTGGGTCCCTGCGAAGTAGTTTCAGATCAGCAGCAGGGTTTTTATAAAGAAATTTATGAGAATCTGGAACCCTGTAGTACCTATCTGGCTTAACTGGTGCAGGGGGTAAAGAATCAGGAGTCAAACTGGATTCAGAAAAAACATCAACAATATCGAGTACAGGGGGAATAGCAAGATGCCTGTGCTGAGGCAATAAAAGAAAGTCTCTGAGCCTTTTCTTGGATTCTGAATAATCCTGGCTCTCCCAATGGAAATGTTCCCTCATGGTGTGCAGGGTTTCCCCAAAAGAGTATTCCTCAGGAGGAGAGGCTGAAGGGATAGATTCTTCAGCATCAGAGTCCTCATAGGGAGGGAGAGAATATCCCTGCTGTGAAGAGGAATCAGAAGAAATAGAAACCTGGTCAGAGGAGTCTGTCAGTGTCTTGCCTAAGCCTTTTATCAGGAGGGGGATGGGAACCCATGATCAAAGTAATTAAGTCCTAGGCCATTTTGAGCATCTGTTTCTTTGGTATGGATTTTATAGATTTTTTTTTATAGATTAGTACTAAGCTAACTGCCCTTGCAAGCCATTTTAAGCCTAGCCAGTTGTCCCTTCTGAGATTCAAACCCTGCACCTTGTGTTTACAAGGCAAACACCTTAACCATTAGGCCACCCTCTTATATGACTGTCCAGGAGAATACTGTACTTGTTTCTTTGTCTTTAAAGGTGATTTAGACTTTGCCTTAGCTGCTGAAGAGGTCTTGATAGTAAGCTGTGTAGGTCTGAAAACACCCTCAAAAGCCGATGCCTGCTCAGCGGCTCCAGACCCATCTGAGGGAATTGTTTCCGTATGCCCAATACCTTGAGTTTCCAGAGGCCTAGGTGTCTCCACGTGGGAGTTGGAGGCACCCTGTGGCTCTGAGTTAGCAGGTGTCAGGGGCTGCGAAAGTGCCTTCACTGAAAACCGGCGAACCGGCGATTGGCCTAGAAGAGGCTTAGTCAGTTTTGGACCTCGGATGCCTGTCTTTTTCTTTGCTCTTGTGCTTTTTATGAACTCCGGTTGTCGGTTGTTCCGACAGCATTATATAGTTAAACCTTTGGTCAAAGTAATGTAAAGCAAAATCGAACAGACGCTTAATAGTGCGTTGGTTGAATCTAGCACAAAACCGACAACTAGCAACATCGTGGTCAGGGCCTAGGCAGGGAACACAGTAAGAATGAAAATCCTTATGAGGTATTTGCTTCCCACAAGAAATACAATTAACTTTTACTGACATCGGTCTGGTGCAAAAAAAAGTTTCCCCAACAGGGTACTTAGCTTTATTGAAGACTTCGGATCTGAAATTCAATTTCGAAAATCTCAAGTCGGCCGACCGGCACTTCCGAACTGCTTTTGCTTCAGGCTCCGCGCAGCAAGAAAGACTGGAGAAAATGGCGTTAGCTGCATCTTATATACCCCTGGCGCACTGACGTCAGGGAAGAGGTGACAGCAACCGATGCCGGACCAGGACTTTGGAATTCAGGCAGACTGCGGGTAGCCTGCCAGCAGGATAACCCAAGTGTAATGACTGCAACAGTGAAACACGAACATCTGTCCGACCCAAAACTTTTACCAACCTATGAACCTATATAGGAAATTCACCCCGGGGATCATGTCAGTCGCCCTGCTAGACAGGGGCCCAGAGAAGTAAATATTGTCAGAAGAAATATCCAGGGAATTGTTATGGCTAGGCTTGCATAGTCCATAGGGCCGATAGCCTAGTACCAACCTATGAACCTATTAACTTTTAATGACATCGGTAAGGAGCAAGAAAAGGTTTCTCCACATGGTACTTAGCTTTAGTTAAAGACCTTGGCTCAAACTCGAAAGCGAAAATTTCAGGAGTTTGCCAACCGGCACCTGCTAACTGCTTCAGGCACCGCACAGCAAGAAAAACTTATGTAATGGCATCGGCTGCATGTTTTATACCCCTGACAACCTGACATCATGGAAGAAGGGACAGCAACCGATGCAGGACCCAAGACTTTGTTAATCAGGCCTACTGAGGGCTACTTGCAAGCAGATAAAAAGAAGTTATGTCCTTACCATAACGTTCCATGTGGAGTGTTCATCTCGCCTTGATTACACATGGGTTCGGAGCCGATCCTCGGCTCCGTGTCGGCCGACTGCAAGCTCTGCATCGAGAAGAAGCTCGAGGACATCTAATACCCACAATCCCCCTCTGCCTTTACCTCAGATCTAGTTTGCAAGCAAACCAGACAAAAAGCACGCACACATGCCAACTATATACATAAAAGTACATATATACAAACATACCAAGAGTATGATAGTAACATTAATACTGCAACAGCAGAAGGAGAATACTCCAGACCAGGCACCAAATTGAACGTTCTTCCTAAGGGTGGGAAGGGTGGGAGTGTAATACCAAGCGAGATGAACACTCCACATGGAACGTTATGGTAAGGACATAACTTCTTTATGTGAGAGTGTTCAATCTCGCCTTTGTTCTTACACATGGGTAGCGTCCCTAGCTCCATGATCCTGAGGAACTCAAGGGAGAACGTTCTTGAGCACAGTGGAACCAAAGGTTGCCCTATCCTTAGAAACCCTGTCCACTTTGTAATGAGAGATAAATGTATGTGGTTTAGCCCAAGTAGCAGCCGCTGAAATAGTGTCTAAAGGTAGCGAGCTGCGTGAGCCAAAGATGTAGAAACTGATCTGGTAGAATGTCCTCTGGGTTTTGCTGATAATGTTTGGTCAGAAGCTTCATACACATAAATGATACAATCAGTTAGCCACTTAGAAAGAGTTAGTTTCGTAACTGCAAGACCCTTTCTGCTGTCAGCAAAAGCTACAAATAGTTGATCAGATTTCCTGTGATCTTTTGTTCTATCCAAATAAAATCTGAGTTGCCTATGGACGTCTAGTTTGTGCAACATATACTCCAATTTATTAGAGTGGTTTTAAAGAAGGTGGGTAATTCGATGGACTGATTAATATTACTAGAAGAACAAACTTTGGGAAGAAAGGATGGATTAGTGCGAGGGATACTCTGTCAGAATGAAAAATTAAATAAGGATGTTTGACCGAAAGGGCCTGAAGCTCAGACACCCGTCTAGCAGATGTAATGGCCACTAGAAATAATGTTTTCCATGACAAAAATTTCAAAGTGCAACTTGAAGCTGGTTCAAAGGGTGGTAACATCAATTTAGAGAGCAATAAGTTTAAATTCCACGGTGATGTCGGACTTCTGACTGGTGGTCTGATATGAAAAGAACCTTTAAAAGGCTTTACAAAGTCTGTGAGCCATAATAGGCACCACTTTCTTCTACATGATAGTTAGAAATGGCAGCTAACTGTACTCTTAACGCACCCGCGAAACCTCCTTCATGAAATAATTCAGTCAAGAATTCTAAAACCTTACTCGATGTAGCTGTACCAGGGTCCAACTGATGTGACTCCGCCCAGAAGACAAAGCTTCCACTTACTGGTGTAAGTCTTTGTAGTGGAAACTTTATGAGAAGCTACTAAAATATCTTGAACCGCCGATGTAAGGGGAACCGACCTGGCTAGAAAGGAAGCAGCCAAGCTGCTAGATGGAGAGATTCTAGGGATGGGTGAGGAACTCCTGACGAGTGAGTCAGTAGATCTGGCTCTGGGTCCAGCATCCAAGGTCCCCGAATGCGGTGATGCAATAGAAAGGGGAACCAAATTTGACGAGGCCAGAACGGAGCAATGAGAATAATAGTCCTCTGAAGGTTGTTTGCCTTCTGTAGAAACTTTGCAATAAGGGGAAATGGAGGAAAAGCATATAGGAGACCCGGGGGCCAATCGTGCACCAGCGCGTCCCTGGGGACTTCCCCTGGAGGGGGTAATAGGGCAAAGTAGCTCCTGCATTTGACGTTCATTGGAGACGCAAACAGATCGCAGGTAGGCTGGCCCCATTTGCGAAAAATCCTTTTCCCAACTGACTGCTTGAGGGACCACTCGTGAGGCAATAGTATTGCCCTGCTCAGCCTGTCGGCTATGACGTTGGATGACCCCGGGATGTGCGTTGCGATCAGAAAGCGACCGGTGGACTCTGCCCATTGCCAAATTCTCATGGCCTCTCTGCATAGTTGGTAAGACCTGGTTCCCCCTTGCTTGTTTATGTACCAGACTACGGACATGTTGTCTGTCTGAACTGCAATGGTCCCTGGAGGAAGAAGGGGAGCAAAGTGTTGCAACGCCAAAACACTGCCCTCAACTCCAGAACATTGATGTGCAGATTGTACTCCAGATTGGTCCATTCGCCTTGGACTGTCTGTCCCTGAAAGATGCCCCCCCACCCTATCAGGGAAGCGTCCGTGGTTATCGTCGCTGACGGTGCGGGTAACACAAATGGTCTTCCGCTGGATAGGTTGCAAGTCTGTAACCACCACATTAGGTGTGATTTGCATGTTTTCGTTATCAATATTTCGTGAGTCAGTGGAAGTTGTTGGAATGACCATTGTGCAAACAGAAGCCATTGTAGCACTCTCATGTGCAGTCTTCCCAATGGTATCGCAATGAGAGAAGCTGCCATGAGACCCAAAACTTTCAGAACAATTTTTGCTGGGGACTTTCTGGACGACAGAAGAAGGGAAATGTTGAATTGAAGTGCTACTATTCTTTCTGTAGGAAGTTTTAGAACTAACTGACGCGTATCTAATTCCGCTCCTATGAATAAGATATGCTGTGATGGCTGCAGCAACGATTTTTCGAAATTTACTGAAATGCCAAGGTGTGTACAAAGTTGTAGGGTGTAATCCCTGGCTTGTATCAGTTGACGCCTGGTGGTGGCAGACAGGAGCCAGTCGTCCAGATACGGAAACACATGGAATCCTAGGCGCCTCAGATGAGACGCTACCACTGCCATACATTTGGTGAAGACCCTGGGGGCTGTGGTCAGACCAAAGGGCAGGGCTCGAAACTGATAGTGACTGGCTCCCAGCCGGAAGCGCAAATGATCCCTGGACGCCCTGGCCATTTTGATGTGGTAGTATGCGTCCTTCAGATCTATTGAGCACATCCAGTCGTCCTTCTGTAAGAATGGAAGGATCGATTGAAGCGTGACCTTCGAACTTTTCCTTCTTGACAAAGGTGTTGAGATGGCTTAGGTCCAGAATTGGCCTCCAGTCCCCTGTTTTCTTTGGAACTAAAAAGAACCTTGAGTAAGTTCGAATCCTATTTGGTCCGCTGGGACTGGTTGGATGACTCTTTTCTAGCAGCTTTGAAATTTCTGTAGCTGCTGGCTCTCAGATGGGGTGGTACATCTGGGAGTTTCTTTTGGAATGGGGGTGGATAGAAATGGGATTTTGTAACCTCTGCTAACAACGCTTTTTACCCAATTGTATCAGGAAAGGTTTTGCCAGGGCTGAGGGTATAAAGCTAGCGACCCCGACTGCCTCCAGAGCAGGACAGTCGGGCCTCCTCTCAGGAGTGCTGAAAAGGTTTGCCAGGAGGTTATCCCTGTCACCTTGGTTTTGGACCCCCTCTGCCGCCAGGGCGGCGTCTTCCACCTCTGCCCCCCCCTCTGCCTCTAGAGGGGGCATCACCCTGTGTGTTTGGGAAAGATCCTTGGGGTTTTCGAAACCACATTTTCCCACCACGTTGCCCTTTGGGGTACGGTCTGGAAGGGGTGGAAAAACGGACTCCGACAGCAGACAGAGTCTTTCCCTCCTGTTCACACCGGGTAAGGGTCTCCTTTACTTTAGGGCCAAAAAGTGTGGCTCTGTCAAATGGGGCGTTAGTAAAGGAAGGCTTGAAGGCTTCCGCAAATGAACATAAGCGCATCCAGGATTGCCTACGAAGAGCAATCGCTGAAGCCGCTGCCCTACTCGATCCTTCGGCTGCATAGGATATCAGCCTCATGGACGAGTTCACAATGGACGTAAGGGTGTTGAGATGCGCTGTAACTTTCTCTGAGATAGCGGTATCTGTAGCACCCTGGAGGGTATCTCCCAACTCTGACTAGATCCCTCTGTAAACGTGTAAAATGAGTCAAATAGTTCAGGGAACGCATAGAGAAAGCCGCTGAACTGAAAATGCGCTTCCCGTATCTGTCCATGGTCCTAGAATCTTTGTTAGGCGGATGGACAGATGAGGAAGACTCCGACATCTCCTTTTTCGTGGCCGCTGCCACCACCATGGCGTCTACTGGAACTCCTTTGGTGAGGTAAGCTTTGTCCTGTGGTGCCGTGATGTACTTATTCGGCTTCCTAGGGACTGGTTCCACCGTGTCAGGAGTCTCCCACGCCCTTCGAGCAATTAATTCCATTAACTCATCAAAGGCGGAGTGACCCAGGAGGAGGAAGGACGGGCACCAAATGCCTTCAGCAAAACTGACTCATCCTCAGAAGGGGAGGGCTTGCCAGTCACCTCTCTGTTTTAGGATCTCCAAGATGTCCGAAAAGAGACATCCTCTGAAGGTGACTTAGGGGACCCTTCTGACTCATCTAAGTCATTATCAGATGTCAAGGATTCTTGTGGAGAATCCAAGTGTCTCCTCTTACACAGTCTTTTCCTAGGAACTTCTTGGGGAGCATCCGAAGAAGCCTCCGAGGAAGAGGGGCACCCTCCAGGGGTGGCTGAGACACTGGTGCCCGACGCTTGACGTGGCCGTGGGTGCAGAGGAGGATAACGGTCCTTTGCGGGAGGAGAAGCTGTACCTGCTGATGTGGTTGTCTGGGTAGACAACACCTTCCTCATGAGGTCGAAGGCCCCGGTCCAGAGTCGAGGTATCTCCCGGTTCAAGAAATGGGAAGAATCCCGAAACAGGAGCCGAAGGCACCGACCCGAGGACGGAACCGAATCGATCCGTGCGAGGCCCGAGAGGAGCGTCGGAACGAAACATCAGTCCGACTCTCGGTCCCGGAACCAAGGACGGATCTTCGCCCAGAGACTCGGTACCGGATCGGATGGAGTCGAGGTGAACGGTGCCGACCGAGAAAAAGACGGTTCTGGCACCGAGGGCTCCACAATCATCAGTTCAGCTTCTTCCGGCTCCGAAGACTGGACAGATCTCGGAGGAGGAACAGATGGAGATAGTGGCAGGCCTTCAAGTCTCGACATCAACTGAGAGGAGACCGAGATAAGCTTGGACAGGGCCGTATGCTCCATCAGTTTCTGCACCACACGGTCCACATCGGTGTCGGAAAGGGGCCTAGAAGAACGAGTCGAAGGGATCGAAGACGGAGCCGACCTCAGCAGAGTCGGTGGAGGGAGCTCCGTCACCGGTTCCAAGACCCGAGGCTCGGAAACTGCCGACAGTTGAACACTCGGCCCCGAAGTCTGTGGAACCGGTGATCTAACTAGACCCGAAGAGCTCGGAGCTGATGACTTTGGCTCCGACGCCTTCGACCCCTTCAAGACTTGGATGCCTGGTCTGAAGCATCCAGAGCCTCCTGGAAAGAGGGTTTCAACAATCCTCTATCCATCAGTTTCCTGCGCCTATCTGTCATGACCCTCCCACTAAAAGAGTGACAAATAGAGCAGTCCTCTTGTAAGTGGAGAGGGCCAAGACGGTAGAGACAGGAACTGTGGTTGTCTGTGACCGACATCTTTTGGCCACACTGACAACGTTTGAAGCCAGATTTTATTTTCTCAGACATAATGACAAGAGAAAGAGACAGTCCAGTCCAGTTAATAGTCAAATCCAGTAACAATGTCAAATCCGGTAATTGAAAGTCCGATTGTTAATTGCTTAAGAAAGCAAGACTACAACAAGATTCTAGTCAAAAAGTGTCCAAGTAGGGTGGTAGGCCCCGAAAAACTCTATACCCGAAAGTTAACTAAGTTAAACTAATCTAAGGTACCGAGAATTCCTAATCCACTCACACACCGTACTCTAACTTTAATTAACTAGATTTAAAAGAAGTTTTTTGAAAATTTAAACAGAATAGATAAAAATCTTATCTGTAAAGCCTCGAGCTAGCCTCCAGCGATGCGTATGCAGCAGCGGCAAACTAGATCTGAGGTAAAGGCAGAGGGGGATTGTGGGTATTAGATGTCCTCGAGCTTCTTCTCGATGCAGAGCTTGCAGTCGGCCGACACGGAGCCGAGGATCGGCTCCGAACCCATTTGTAAGAACAAAGGCGAGATTGAACACTCTCACATCCCAAATGTAATGACTGCAACAGCGAAACATGAACATCATCCAATTAACACCCTTTCTGTGGATCTACTGACACCACTACTGGATCTGCCACGATTCTTGTACAATTTATGGGAGTCTTGCACACTATAAAACAAGCTGCACTTCTGTGCATGAGAACTCCAGCTTCTAAAAGGTTGCCACGAAGGCATCTAGCCCCCCTCACCCCGAAAAAAGATGGTTGCGATGCAACCTTACTACAGTTGGAGACAGTACATTCACTGTTGCAGTGCTGACTCTTGGGATTTCATGGCAGCAGAAGCAGGAGTCTTGCTGCTCCCCCTTGTCCTAGCAGACACACTCCTCTTTCAATATCAAAACACTGCTGGCATACAAGATAGCTAGCTGGTGCTATCTTCAGGAGCAGGGGACACCAACCCCTGAAGGATGGCGGATAATCCTTAACAGTACACAGTGATCAGGCTGATAGGGTCAGGATCCCCCATACCCTCGATGCATTCCTCTTCAACCCCTCCCCCCCAGTAATTAATCCCAGCTCTCCTACTTATTAGAGCCCATCTGACTTGGTGTAATTTTGTTCTGTCCAGCTAAACTGTGACCTGTCTGTACATCAAGGAGAAAAGAACAGAGAAATGGACCAATCCAAGGAAAGAAGGCATCTGTCAACCTAGGAGTCATTCTCTGGGATTCAAGGTGCAGAACCTCTGTGTAAGCTGTTTTCTGGAGAAGCAAAGAAAGTCCACTTCTGGCAAACCCTACTTGTAGACCAAATCCAAAAAGACTTAACATCTACTCTCTGGGGTCCAATGAAGACCCAATTAGTCTGCCAGCCAAGATTCTGTCCTATCCAGGAATGTATTGGGCCACCAGGGGCCATTCGAAGTCCTGAGTCACCGCTCACACCTACAATTCTAGTTTGCAGGGTAGGTACGGCTGTACTGTTTAAACAGCAAGACTGATGTTCTGTTTTGATCATGGGACCTAGCCGAGATGTGTCTGCATGCATGAAGGCCCTGACACAGCTAGGATCTCTGCTACAATTATGTACCTCCTACACATTCGGCTCAAATGCCTAGACCAACATATCCCCCCCCACCGAGTTGAAAACTCAGCTACCTAAAATCGGTCAGCACCTGCACCCAAGTTTGCATTATTCTGAAGGGAAATTCCTTGCTATCAAGTACATGTGCCACCATTAAAGCTATCCTTGCGCAGGGAAGAAAGGCAATATTTATTTACCAAGAATGCTCTTATCCCTGTGGTACTAAAGTAAAGTTGTGTACACTTACCATAAATGTAGATGTTTAAGAGTATTCACTGTTGCAGTCATCACACTTGGGTTATCTGCCTGCAGGTAGCCCTCAGTCGGCCTGAATACCAGAGACTTAGTATTTATGTGTCGGTTGCTGTCTCAACAGGACTGATGTCAGGTCGTCAGGGGTATGAAAACAGGCAGCAGATGCCATTACATCATTTTTTTCCCCCCCAAATGTCAGGAGCCCACCAACAGGGAGCCAAGTTATGTTGGAGGAAAACACCACCAGTAAAAATTAAATACCAATACTAATACCCCTGAAAAGGGGTGGGTAAAAGGCATAGAGAGAATATACAGATAGTGAGAGAGAGAGAGAAACCAGGACTGCAACAGTGAATACTCCAAGTTCTACATTTACGGTAAGTGCACACAACTGTACTATGTTCTTTGTGTTTCACTGCTTGTCATCACACTTGGGTGGATTCCCAAAGCTAAAGGGTGGAGGCAGTCAATAAGAGTTAGGGCTGGCCAGAATGCCCTGCAGGATTGCTGTTGCAAAACCTGCTCTGGGATTTGGAGAAGACAGGGAAATGGTGTTGCTGGGTGAAGGTGTGTACAGAACCACAGGTAGCAGCTTCCAGGAAGTCTATCGTATGGACTTCCCCTGAGAAATGCTGTACAGGTAGATATTGCCCTAGTGGAATGTGCTCTGACCCCCTGAGGGGTTGGTTTCCCCATGATACTTGTAGCAGAAATGGATGCAATGTGCTATCCCTTCAGAGATGGTTTGCTTTGAAACTTGCCTTGCCCTCTGCCCCTGTTCCAAACTCACTAATAACTGCTCTGATTTTCTGAAGAGCCAAGTCCTATCCAGGTAAAATCTGAGCTGTCTGTGCAAGTCCAAGGAGTGCAGGATCCTTTCCCCTTTTCTTTTGAGGATTAGGGAAAAAGGTTGGCAAATGTATGGATTGGTTGAGAGCCACAATGGACACCACTTTAGGCATAAAGGAAAGGTTTTGTCCTGATGGAGACCCTGTCAGCATTGAAAATAACGAAGGGTTCCACAGCCATATGTGCTTGTAGCTCAGACACTCTCCTAGCTGAAGTAATGGCCAGAAGCAATGTTGTTTTCCAAGAGAGGAATTTTAAGTCTGCTGCCGCTGCATGCTCAAAGGGTGGAAGTGTGAACTTTTCCAGTACAAAGTTAAGCTCCCAAGCAGGGGTGGGTGCTTTCCTTGGTGGCCTTAAGCTGTTTGCCCTTCTCAGGAACAGTTAGATAAGAGGGTGAGAGAAGAGAGGTAACTCAGTGTTGTAGTGATCCAAAATGGATGAGGCATTATCTTAAAGGAAGAAGACAGGCCTTTGTGGAGTAGATCGGCCAAGTAATCCAGGATTAAAGGCATTAAGGGCAGAGTTGTGTCCTCTCCTTTAGACAGACTCCAGGAGCAGTACCTTTTTCACTTATCCGCATAGGATTTCCTTGTACTGGGTCTTCTGGTTTCAAGAATGACGTCCAGCACCTGCTTGCTTAGAGTTGCTGGGGGAGGATTCAAGGGATAAGCCAGGCTGCAAGATTTAAGGTTTGCAGTTGCGGATGGAAAATCTGCCCCTCTTGCTGAGAGAGCAGGGTAAGGTGCTGGTGTAGGTGCCAGGGTGGCACTGATGTCATGCTGCACAGGAGTGGGTACCAGCGCTGGCATGGCCAGTCCGAGGCAATCAAAACTGTCCTTGGTCGGTCTGGTCCTGTCTTATTTTGAGTAATACTCTTGAGAGAAAGGGCAGAGGTAGGAATCCATAAATTGATTTACTCACTGAAAAGATAGGGCATCCACTTTCCAGGCCTTGCTGTGACGGTTCCTGGTGCAGAATTTGCCGAGCTGGTGGTTGTAGGGGGAGGCAAAGAGGTCCACCTCTGGGGTCTCCCATTTCTGAATCAGAATGCTGAAGGTGCTGGGCTCTAACTGCTACTCGTGTGGGTCTAGCAGATTTCTACTTAAGTCTGCAAGTGAGTTTTGTTTGCCTGGCAGGAATTGGGCTTGCAGATGGACTTGCATGTCCAAGGCAGTGTTCCACAGGGCCATGACTAACTTGCAGAGTGGCTAGGAATGAGTACACCCTTGCTTGTTGATGTACCACATAACTATGCTGTTGTCTGTTTTTACTAGTAGTTGCCCTGGAAAGAGTAGGCATCTGAAAGCTGTCAGGGCGCTCTGCACAGCTAGCATCTCTTTTTGGTTGATGTGCAGATGAATTTGACTAGGGCTCCAGTGACTCTGAATGCATTTGCAATCCATGTGTGCTCCTCAGGCATAGACTGATGCTTCTGTGGTTATGGTCTGGACGGAGTGGGGATTAAGAGAGGGCAGTCCCTTGCTGTGGTTGCATGCTTCTGCCCACCAAAGAAACTCTGTCCATAGACAGGGTATGATAGGAAAGACTGTTTCCAGGTCCTGAGAATGTTAGCACCAAAGACCTTTAAGTAACACTGAAGTTTCCTCATATGCAGTCTGGCATATGGAATTACTGTACATGAGGCCATGAACCCTAGGGCCTGCAGTATTTTTCTTGTGGATAGCTGGGTTCTGGTGACCATTTGTTTGAAGTAGACTGTCAGATAGACTTGTTTTTCTGAACTGAAGAATGCCATCTGGGATGCTGTGCTCAAGCTTGCTCCCAGGAATACAATTTTTGACTGGGCACTAGCTGAGATTTCTTTTCATTGATGGTGTACCGCAGGGAAGTGAGAAAGTTTTTCACAAATGTCAGGTGCTGCAAAAGCAATTCCTGACTGTCCGCCTGAATCAGGCAGTTGTCCAAGTACGGGTAAATTTGGATATTTCTCTGCCTACGGTATGCAATGGCTGGAGCCAGGCATTTTGTGAATACTCTGGGTGCAGTGGATAAGCCAAAGGGAAGTGCAAAGAAAGGATAAATGCATAGATCCAGCCCTGAAACGTAGATACTTCCTGCATGACTCCCTTATAGGGGATGTGCAGATAGGCTTCTTAAGTCTAGGGTGCCTAACCAGGGATCCTTGGCTAGCAAACATAGAAGCTGTTGCAGAGTAAGTATTTTGAGTTTTGGTACCACAAAGAAGGTGTTAAGAATTGAAAGATCCAAGATTGGGCACCAAGAACCCTCTCTTCTGGGTACCAGGAAAAGCCTGAAATACAATCCTTGACCTATCTGTTCTGCTGGAACAGGCTGAATAGCCCTGATAGAAAGCAGGGATAGGAGTTGGTTTTGTGCCTCTGTCCAATGGTTTGAAGGAAGGTCTGGGAACCCTTTTGGGGTTGGAAGAGAATGGAAATTTAATTTCTACGCCTGGGATACAATGTTGATGACCCATTAGTCTTTTGATGGACATTCATTTTTTTGCATGAAGGGCAAGTGGGCACAAACAATTGGGCAGAGGTGAGGAGTGGAGTAGAGAAGTCATTGTGAGTTTTTTCCATAAGGAGGTAGCTTACCACTCCCTGATTTGAGGGTGGGGGCACTCTATTGCTTAGATCTCTGCATACTCAGACTGTAGTCTGGGTGGTCGATTTCCCTTAGGTCTGGTTTGTGACTGGGCTGGAGGGGGCTGAAAAGGACCAGTGTTATGAGAAGCAATGCCTACTGCATCTAGGAGGTTGTACTTGTAAGAATTCTTTAACTGTCAGCATAGATTTAGCTTTTTCTTCCATCTTTTTAAGAACCTCTTCTGCTTTGGTGCCGAACAAATTGTCCTTGTTCAAAGGAGCATCGAGTAACTTTGATTTGACAAGGTCTGGCAAGGTCTGCTCTTCAAGCTAAGCATGCCTTCTCAATACAGAACCAGTGACTGCTGCCCTGCAAGATGCTTCTAGGACGTCAAAGCCAGATTGCAAAGTATGCTTGCTGACTTGGCTTGCAGAGTGCATAAGCTCCTGCAATTCTTTATTTTCTGCACAGTCTGTAAAGGTTGCTACTTTTTGCTTAATAAGTTTCATACGTTGCTGGTACTTCAGCATGTCAAACTGACAATTCAATGCCTTAATGGCAAGAGTTGCAAAGGTATTCACTTTCTTACCCCATCCGTCCAAAGCTCTGGAATCCCTGTCTGAAGGGGTGGGATTTAGGCCACTGGGAAGTTATCTCTGGATGAGCAGTAGGATTCTTGAAAGGAAATTTGTGTGTGTCAGATACTCTGTAGTACCCGTCTGGTTTCCTAGGGGCAGGGGGTAAAGTATCAAGAGCAAGACGGGATTCCATAAAGACAACTTCCAGGACTGGGGGCATTGCAAAAGGCCTGTGCTGTGACAAATCTAAAAATTCTCTGAGTCTCTTTTTGGACTGAGGATAGTCTTGTCATTCCCAGTGGAACTGCTCTAAATTATGTAAGGTTTCATCAAAAGAAAAATCCTCTGGAGGAGAGGCAGAGGGAATGCATTCCTCTGCATCTGAATCCTCAAGCAGATAACGGCATGTCTTCATAATCAGAAACCTCGGAGTCATCGGGCTCCTGGTCTGTTAAAGCTGCAAGGGACTGGTCTCTTTCTCTTAGCAGTTGTGAAGACTGGGTGAAGATAGATGAAGGCTGCCAGCCTAGCCTGATAGAATTTGAGATAATTCTGTCATCTGTACATATTAATGTAAACCACAGGCTTGTCTTCTTAAATGGTAAAAATAGTGTTACATGTGGAACTGAAAAAAATGTAACAGTGCACTCTGCTGACCAAGTTAAGCATGTTGCGACTCTGATATAAACACTGCTCCGGCCGGTCTAGATGAAGGAATTCTTGCTATTGTTTTAAGGCCAGAGTTAATGGCAAGAATTTGCATGCATAAATGTCCTTAATGGCTTTGCTCCCTGACCTGGTGTGAGCTTACTAAAGAATGTAGCCCGATAGCCTGGGAAGCCCAGGGAAGTGTGAAGAATGACAATGTGAACCAGGAATGTGATTTTGAAAATAGAGAATCAGAGAGCATTAAGCATTTTTGTCATGACCATCCAACTCATCAGCACAGTCATGCTCTATATGCAAGTTTATCTTAGACTTCTGTTTACTCTTAGAAATAACTAGAAACTAGAAAGATTAGAAAGTGTTTTTCTGTGATGTCAGAACTGTACTACTGAATTATTTTAAGTATTTCTCTGTAATCTCTGAACTCTTGACTAGCACTGTGTAGTAAAAAGTATTGTCTTGTGCTTTGACTATCTGTTATTAAATATTTTTAAACCCTTTCTACTGTGGCTGCGTTTGTAGAGAATTTGAGATCTTCAGGCTACTTGCATCCCTTTGGTAAATTATACAGAGCCAATTCAATAGCTTTAGCCCTGGGCTATACTACCAATTGGATAAGTGCACAGTAATAATTGGACACCCTTTTAAGGGTTTTTGAGGAGCTGATAAATATTAGTGAGTGGTGGCAGCTGGTACTACCGTATAGTCTGGGGGAAAAGGGACACAGCTGGGGAACCAGTGCCAGCCTTCCCCAGGAATGTCTGTGTGACTGTATAAACTATTCCCAAAGTTGTGTGTGTGCGCGCGCGCACGTGCATGCGTGTTTCAGCCACTTGTGCAGGGACACGAAGCACTGCTTGGACAGAGGGTGCTGGAGGTTTTGGCTTGCCCACTAGGTTGATATCTGGGCCCTATAGCTGCGCCAGTGGGGAGTCTTATTGGGGTCCTGGAGAACAAGGGAGCGACCAGCCGTAGACTGACTGTGGTCGCTCTGTGCTCTTAAGGGAAATTGCACTTTACTGTGTGCATTTGTTATCCTTTCCTCCTATGAGACACCCCTCAATGGTGTTAATGGTGAGGATTGAAGCTCCTTGATAGCTGGGCCAGGACGCGGGCGTCTCATATTGTTTGGCAGTGGTGGGATATCCACACCACATATTAATTGGTTGGCAAATACTAAATAGCTTGTAGTGGTGTGGGTAGAGTGAATTCCTGCAGTTTGCGTACAGTGCGTGTTTTGTGCTCAATCAGCCACGCAGTGAATACTCAGTTCAGATCACAATTGTTTTATTTCTTTTGTTAGCTTAGTCAGTCAGGGTGAGCAGGCAGCATGTAAGCAGGAGTATGGAAAGCTGACAAGGAGCCAGCTGGTGGAGATGTGCCAGGCTAGAAGACTGGTGCATGGAAACCTGAGTAAGGCAGACCCGATTGCAGCCTTGGTTACAGCTGCATCAGAAAATGGCAACGAGAAGACAATCAGACTGGCAGTGGATATAAAACCCTTAGAGAATGGACAGCTCAACCTTTCTGCAGAGGACTTAAAAATCCATCTGGAGCTAAAGAGACTCGAGTTGGAGACCAGGCGTTTGGAGATAAAAGAGGCTGAGAGACTGAGGAGTCTACATGCTGAGGAGAATGAAAAACTGCTAGGCCTGGAAGCCGAGGAAAAGGAGCAGCAGAGGAAGCATGAGGGAAATGCTGACTCATTACCAGAGTCAAGGAGGTAATGGGGAATAGAGTAACAGGACCCCAGAAGCAAAAAAGGGCAGTAAATTTATTCCACAGTTTAAAGAGGTGGATAATTCTGATAGTTTCATTCATATGTTTGAGGGTATGCAAAAAGTATGGTGGTGTCCAAAGGCTCTGGGTACGGTTCCTGACCCCCTTACTCCATGGTAAAGTTGTAACTGTTTTGTTAAAAATGTCTCACTTTGCATGTTTTGATTATACTGCTGTTAAAAAGCACTTGTTAGAATTGTTTAAGCTAATACTTGAAATGTATAGGAAGAAATTTTGTGAGCATACACTCAAAGCATATGAAAAGTGTGTGAATATGTTGCAGAAAGTAGTTTTGTACCTACCATAAATGTAGATGTCCGATAGATATGCAACTGCAGTCATAACATATGGGTTGTCCTGCCTCAGGCAGCCCTCGGTCGGCCGGATTCCAAAGTCTGGGACCGGCGTCGGCTGGTGTCGCCTGCTCTCCGACGTCAGAACGGCTGGAGTATAAAGGCATCGGCCGACGCCATCTTCTTCAGTGTTTCTTGCCCCAGATGCCAGGTGCCCTCCTAGGAAGGCTAAATTTGGTGAATGGATAAACAATTCCAGACATGCACAACAGTAATAAACAGATACACCATAGGAGATACCCCCAGCTAATAGGAATAGGGGTAGTGGACCCATAAAGAAGGTTGCAGAGGGGTAGGAGGGTGGGAAAATCCGACTGCAGTTGCATATCTATCGGACATCTACATTTATGGTAGGTACAAAACTGTACTATGTCCTTCAAGAATGCAACTGCAGTCATAACATATGGGTTGAATACCATAGCCAAGCTGGGATGGTTGGAACTAAGAAAGTGATGGTGTAGCTAAAATGCCCTGCAGGACTGCCGAAGCAAAGCCTGCTCGGGATCTGGAGTATAAAGGCAGGTTGTAGTGCTTGGTAAATGTATGCACGGAGCTCCATGTAGCAGCCTCTAGAATGTCCTTTGTAGCCACTCCTCTTAGGAAAGCTGTGGATGTGGCTATAGCTCTGGTGGAGTGTGGCCTAATATTGGCTGGCACACCTTTTCCATGGAAAGAATAGCAGAATCTGATGGAGTGTCCAATCCATTTGGAAATTGTTTGTTTGGAGATTGCTTTTCCTTGTACTTCGGCAGCATAGGCTACAAGCAGTTGGTCAGACTTTCTGGTGGCCTTAGTTCTGTCCAAGTAGTAGCATAGTTGTCTGTGTACGTCCAAAGTAAGCAGCAGTGCTTCCCCCCTGTTTTGAGGATTGGGGAAGAAAGTAGGCAGGTGAATGGCTTGATTTAGAGACGCCCTGGAAATTACTTTTGGCATGAATGAAGGATTGGTTCTTAGAGAGACTCTGTCCTGATGAAAAATGAGAAAAGGAGGTACTGCCATGAGTGCCTGTATCTCCGAGACTCTTCTTGCTGATGTGATTGCCAATAGGAAAACCGTTTTCCATGAGAGAAATTGCATTTCTGAAGTTGCTGCTGGTTCAAAGGGAGGAAGAGTTAATTTTTCCAAGACGAAATTGAAGTCCCATGCAGGTACTGGCGGTTTCCTGGGAGGTTTGATATTCTTTATCCCTCTTAGGAACTGTCTTAGCAGAGGATGTGAAAACACAGGTGGATCACAATTGTATTTTGCTGAGATTGCTGAGGCATGAATCTTTATGGAAGAATATGAGACCAGTATGAAACATTTCTGCCAAGTATTCCATTATCTGAGGTATACTCAATACTGTTGTATCCTGACCCCTGTTAGCATTCCAGATAAATCACTTCCACTTGGCGGAATAGGTTTTTCTGGTGGAAGGTCTGCATGCTTCCAGTAAGATCTCTTGAACTTTTTTGGAAAGAGATATCGGAAGGAGTTATGGTAACCTCCAGGCTGTCAGATGCAATGTTTTCAGGTTTTGATGAACAGTCCTGTAATTGTGTTGTGTTAGAAGCAGAGGCCATAGGGGCAGAGGCCATGGCTTGGTCCGAGTTATGCTCATCAGCAATGGGTACCAGTGCTGCCTTGGCCAGTCTGGAGCTATCAAAATGCCTGTTGGTTGTTCTGCTTTGATCTTCAGTATCACCTTGGTCAGCAGTGGTAGAGGAGGGAATGCATAAATTGTTAGGGAATTCCAGCTGAAGGAGAGAGCATCCGTTTTCCAGGCTAGAGGATGGTGGGCCCTTGTACAGAACTTTTCCAGGTGATGATTCATGTGAGAAGCAAAGAGATCTATGGCCGGTCTTCCCCATGTCCTTGTTATTTGTGAGAAAATGTGAGGATGCAGCATCCATTCGTGTGGATCCAAGAAATTTCTGCTCAGCTTGTCCGCCAGTACATTGTCCACGCCTGGCACAAACTGGGATTGCAAATGTATCTTCAGACTTAGGGATTTTTCCCAGAGAATCATTGTTAGTCTGCAGAGGGGATAAGAATGAGTGCCTCCCTGCTTGTTTATATACCACATAACAGTGGTGTTGTCTGTCCTTATCAGCAAATGTCCTTGAAGTGATTTTTCTTTTTGGTTTATGTGCAGATGCCTTTCCCTTGGTGTCCATTGACCCTGAATGCATCTGCCCTCCATGTGCGCCCCCCATCCATGGTCTGAGGTGTCTGTTGTAATCATTTGACCTGCTTGAGGTTTGTTGAAAGACATGCCTTTGTTTAACTGACTTGCTTGAGCCCACCACAAAAATTCTCTTTACAGACATGGAATGAGTGGGATTACGTCCTCTAGGCTTTGGCTGTGTTGGGACCATAAGCTTTACCATTGCAGCTTTCTCATATGAAGTCTTGCCAAAGGTATCAGAAGAATGCAAGATGCCATGAACCCCAGGGCCTGCAGGATTTTCCTTGCAGTCAGCTGGGAGAGCTTTGCTAAGCCTTTGAAGTACTCTGGTAGCTGCTGCTGTTTTTCCTCTGTGAGATAAGCCATTTGTGTTTTTGTGTCCAGTTTGGCTCCTAGGAAAATAATTTGTTGGGATGGCAGAAGTCTTGATTTCTGAATGTTGACTGTGTATCCCAAGGCCTGTAGTAATTGAATAACAGTCCAAGTTTGCTATCGAGGTTTGTTTGTTGTCTGCTTGTATGAGGCAGTCGTCCAGGTAGGGGTATATTTGAATACCCTGGAGTCTGCAGTGTGCCACTACTGATGCCAGGCATTTCGTGAACACTCTGGGCGCAGTAGATAAGCCAAACGGCAATGCTGAGAATTGATAATGCTCTGTCCCTGCAAGAAATCTGAGGTATCTTCTGCAGCTTTGTCTGATTGGGACATGCAGGTATGCCTCCTTGAGGTCCAGAGTGACCAGCCAAGACCCCTTGCCCAACATGGGAAGGAGTTGCTGCAACATCAGCATTTTGAACTCTCGCACAATGAGATAAGTATTTAGAGTAGACAAGTCCAGTATAGGCCTCCATTTGTTTTCCTTTCTTGGAACAAGGAACAGTCTTGAATAAAATCCCTGGCCTTGTTCCTGTGGAGGGACCTTTTCTATTGCTTTTATATTTAACAGCTTTGATGAAGTGGCAGGTTTGGCATGCATTTCTGATTGGTAAAGTAAAGAAGTGGAATCTGTAACCTTTGTCTATTAAATCCAGAATCCAGTTGTCCTCGGTTAAGATATGCCAGTTTTTTGAGAATAAGGATAATTTTCCACCCAAAGGTGCTTCTCTTTGAGCCTTTGTTGGCGTTATGAAAGTCAAGTCATTGTGGTTGTCCTTGTGGTGCGGCTTGACTGCCTGCGCCACTTCTTTGATTTGGTGGTTGCCATTGGCGGCCCCTGTAGGAGCCTCGGTATTGCCCTCTACCTCGGGCACGCCTGTTTTTTCCCCTTTGAAACTTGTCAGTGTCTGGAAAGGACCAGTTCTTTGAAGGCCAATTCCTGCTGAATCTGGGTGGCTGAACCTGGAGGAAATCTTTGACTGTCTGTACTGATTTAGCTTTTTTCTCAATGGACTTCAACACATCTTGTGCATTAGCACCAAAAAGCTTCTGTTTTTCCAGAGGTGCATCAAGTAACTTTACTTTAACATGGTCTGGCAGTGGCTGTTCTTTTAACCAAGCATGTCTACGTATAACAGCTCCAGTCATAGCTGCCCTACATGAAGCCTCCAATGCATCATAACCACACTGAAGAAAATGATTGTTAACCTGAGTGTTATGTACTAGATCCTGCAATGCCTTTCTATCAATAGGCTCAGGAGAGGCTAGCTTTTTCTGTAAATCATCCAGTAAAAAATCCTGGTACTGAAACATATGAAAAAGGCAGTTAAGTGACCTCATGGCCAGGGTGGTAGAGGTATAAACTTTTTTACCCCATCTCTCCAGGGACCTAGCTTCCCTATCCGCTGGCAGTGGATTCTTGGCTGAGGAAGTAGCCACTCCCTTGGGGCCCTGGGAAATAGTTTCTAGATCCACAGAATGGGCCTTAAAGAGATGTTTGTGGGTGTCAGGGACCCTATAATATCTGTCTGGCTTGACAGGAGCAGGAGGGAGAGAATCAGGGTTAGCACTGGAGTCGGAGAAGACATCATCCAGGACATCCATAACTGGAGGGATAGCTAAAGGTCTGTGCTGGGGTAGCTTGAGGAAGGTACGCAGCCTTTTCCTGGAATCAGAGAATTCCTGACCCTGCCATTTAAAATGCTCCCTCAGAGTGTAGGACTTCATCGAAAGAAAAATCCTCTGGAGGAGAGGCAGAGGGAATTGACTCCTCAGCATCAGAGTCCTCATAGGCCTGGGAGGATTCTTCTTGGGTATCTGAATGCTCAGAATCCCCAGAGGCTTCATCTGAAGAGAGGGTGTCGGCCTGCTCAGTATTGGGCCTTTTCTCTGCAGGCGGCTGAGAACCTCTTTCTGGATGAGGCTGAGACCTCCCTGATAAGAGAAATAAGATCTGCAGCAAGAGACATGATCTGTTTATCAGAAGGGGCCTGGGCAGTAGGTTTAGGATGAGCCTTGGCCTGGCTGGCGGCCTTAGCACGTGCAAAGGCCTTGATGGACATGGATACAGGAGGCCTAGCTGCCCCATGTGCAGGAGTAACCTTGTCCACAGGAATGGTGTCGTGTAGATCCAGAACTTCGGTTTCTGGAAGAAAATCAACAACCGGCACCGGTGTAGACTCAAGAGACCGAAGGATGTGTTAACGCTGTGTTGTCGGCCTGGAGCGGTTGAATTACCGCTTCTGAAGGGACCGAAGCACTCGTGGAGGGTTTAGGAGGAGTATCGGTGGAGGGCGCGGGCCGAGGATGTCGGTCCCGGTCCTTTCGTTTTTTGGTAGATTGAGTTGTCGGTTGTTCTGACGGCATGATATAAGCGAAAGATTCGCCGAAAAAGTCTTCGACAAATTCTGCCCGGCGCCTGAGAGTGCGCTTATTAAAGCGAGCACAGGCCGAGACGTCCTGGTCTGGTCCCAGGCAAGGGAGGCATTAAGAATGGAAGACCTTATGAGGTATTTGTTTACCACAAGGCAAACAATTATTAACTTTCTCAATTTGTTCTGACATCGGCTGAGGCAAGAAAAAATGTTCCCCAACGGGGGTACTTAGCTTTTAGATGACTTCGGTACTGAAAACACAGGAGCTGACCGACCGGCACTTGCGAACTGCTTCTGCTTCAGGCACCGCGCGGCAAGAAAGACTGAAGATGGCGTCGGCCGATGCCTTTATACTCCAGCCGTTCTGACGTCGCAGAGGAGGCGAAACCAGCCGACGCCGGACCCAGACTTTGGAATCCGGCCGACCGAGGGCTGCCTGAGGCAGGACAACCCATATGTTATGACTGCAGTTGCATTCTTGAAGGACATCCGAGCACTTATTTCCATAGGAGAGTGGATGTCAGGTCACCACTTTTGAAGGGTTGGCAGACCTTTTGGTGAGGAAATAAGCCCCTATCACTGTATCAGCTAACCAGATCCTCATGTCCTCAGGCAATGTGCCACTTCAGATGAGTTGGGGAAGAAGGGAGACCTATACCTGGTAGGCAGGGCAGCCCTGCACAGGAAAGGGACCCCCAGTACTGCCCACGGGTCTAAAGGAACCCATAGTGGGTGGCACAGACTGCACCAAAAGAATCTGCCAGTAGTAAGGGAAGCCACTAGTCCAGGTACACAACCAAGAGCTAGGCTTAAATGTTTTGAATGCAAGCAGTGGGGTCATGTGGCATACAGGTGTCCACGGAGGCAAGGTGGGGAACAAAAGATGATGGAGACTAAATGGGAAAGAAAATGCCAATAGTAGGTTGTCTTGAGACAATAAGGGTACCAAACTGCCATTCGGCAGGTGTCCTGATAGGGAAGGATTTAGATGAGGCAGTACCATGCATCTGTGTAGTTACACGCAGTCAGGCTTGGAGACTAGCATGTGGGTCTGGGTAGCCTGGGGGAAACACAGACAGACTGCATACTTGCAGCCAGGACTGGTGACGTGGTTACTTCAGGGAGGGAGATACCCGGTAGAAGTGAGACTGAAGGTAAGCCACAGCTGCTTGTGGGTACTGATGTTACTTAGGACAGAGTGACTGCAAAGGTAGAGTTGAGTAGTAGTACCCAGGCTGACAGTGAGGCACCACTGTCAGAGGATTGCCAGACTTCCTGTGGAAGGGGAGCTGGGAAGGGTTACAAGGAGAGTGCTGAGAGAGGCTCAGCTCTCAGACCCTACATTGCAAGGCTTGAGGCAGGTAGCTAGGGAGGCACCCGATTCTCAAGAAAAGGGGGAATCTGTATACTGGGATAAAGGGTTACTATACAGAGAGTGGACCCCTGAGGGAGGGCTAGAAGGTGAGAGTACAGCAGTTGATAGTGCCTACAGCCTACCATCTGGCGCTTCTAGCCGTAGCTCATGATATTCCCTTTGCAGGTCATATGGGCATAAAACGTACAAAAAGGCATATTATGCAGAAATTCTATTGACCTGGAATTTCCTGAGACGTAACAAGGTACTGCAGGACCTGTTAGCAGTGCCAAAAGGTAGGCAAGGCAGGAGACATGGTGAGAGCTCCTTTGATTCCTTTGCCTGTGAATGAGCAGCCATTTCAGAGGGCAGCTATGGATATTGTGGGTCCTCTAAGTACTGCAAGTTCCACAGGAAAAAAGTATATCCTAGTGGTAGTGGATTATGCTACACGATATCCCGAGGCAGGGGCTTTGTCCTCTATTGAAGCAGAGGAGGTGGCAAATGCTTTGTTAGAAATTTTCAGCAGGGTAGGTTCCCCAAAAGAAATACTGACAGAGGTGCCAATTTCATTTCAGAACTGCTGGCTTGACTGTGGAATTCCTGTGGGCTGAAGCACGAGGACCACCCCCTACCATCCCGAGACTAATGGTCTTGTTGAGAGGGTAAACTCTACAATCAAGTCCATGCTACAGGCATTTGCAGATCTGTTTAAGAGGGAGTGGGTCAAATATCTGCCCCATCTGTTTGCTTACACAGAGGTTCAACAGAAATCCACAGGTTTTTCACCCTTTGATTTGCTGTATGGGCATAGGGTGAGGGGACCTCTAGATTTAATACATGAGTGGAAAGGTGAGTGCGAGTCTCACAAGAAGTCTGTTGTGGCATACATACTGAACCTCAGCACAAGACTCAGGGAACTCATGGGCTTGGCCCAGAAGAACCTGGCAGAAGCCCAACAGAAAAAGATGTGGTATTACAGGAATGCTCGAGCTAGAGAGTATGCTGTGGGGCAATAAGTAATGGTTCTCATTCCTGTCAGACACAAGAAACTGCAAGCAGCTTGGGAGGGACCCTGCAACGTGGTATGAAAGATATGTGATGTTAATTACATGGTGAAACTGCTAGGCAGAAGGCAGGAGCACAAACTGTACCATGTTAACATGATGACACTTTACCATGATAGGGAGGCCCTTGTGCTGAGCATCTGCAGTGGATTGCAGGAGTCAGAGAGATCTGCTTACTGATCTCCTCAGTGAGGACCAGTCTGACACCTCAGTGGAAGGGGTAGCAATGTACCATCAGCTATCTCCTACCCAGGTTAGAGATATCCGAGTAGTGTTGCAGGAATTTAGGGACATGTTCACTGGGAAACCAGGGTGCACCCACCTGGGGCAGAACGAGGAGGATACAGGACCCCAAAGGCCTATTAGGCAGGCCCCTTATAGAGTGCCTGAGAGAGTCTGACTCTGAGGGAAAACGTGCAGATGTTGGAACTAAAGGTGATTCAAGAGTCCAAAACTCCCTGGGCCTCCACAGTGGTGCTGGTGCCTAAGAAGGACGGCAGCACCAGGTTCTGTATGGATTACAGGAAATTAAACAGTCAGATGCTTACCCCATGCCTAGGACAGAAGAGGCCC
This sequence comes from Protopterus annectens, assembly GCF_019279795.1. Lineage (NCBI taxonomy): Eukaryota > Metazoa > Chordata > Ceratodontiformes > Protopteridae > Protopterus > Protopterus annectens. The sequence continues at coordinate 1,794,322,565 of NC_056741.1, read as the reverse complement.
TACAGCAGCTGGGTGGGGATAAGTATCTTACAACCATTTATCTTACCCAAGGGTTACTGGCAGGTGCCCTTAACTCCATGTGCTAGAGTGGAGTCCGCTTTTGTGACTCCTTTTGGCTTTTATGAGTTCACAAAGAAGCACTTTGGGATGAAGAATGCTCCAACAACTTTCCAGAGGCTGGTAGATCATATCCTAGCAGGAAGAGGAAGGTTCGCCCTTGCTTACCTAGATATTGCCATCTACAGCCATTTCTGGCAAGAACATAAACATGTAAGGGAGGTGCTGGGCAGACTACAGAGGGCAGGTTGACCATTAAGCCAAGCAAAAGTAAGGTGGGTATGGCAGAGGTCTCCTACCTAGGACACAGAGTGGGGAGTGGTAAGATAAGGCCAGAGCCTGCCAAAGTGGAAGCCATTCAGGCATGGCCTGTACCTGTTACTAAAAAGCAGGTGAGGGCATTTTTAGGGACAGCAGGGTACTACAGGAAGTTCATCCCTAGTTATAGTACCATAGCTACTTCCCTCACAGACCTGACAAGGAAGAACAGGCCATCATGTGATCAGGCATTCCAGAAGCTTAAAGAAGCTTTGGGAAGACCCCCTGTGTTAGTCAGTCCAGATTACAGCAAAAAATTTGTGTGCAGGTGGATGCTTCGTACCATGGGGTGGGGCTGTACTTAGGCAGATTTCTTCAGAGGGGGAAGAACACCCAGTAGATTATCTCTGTCATAGGCTCCAACCCAGGGAGGAATGCTATGCAGCTGTAGAAAAGGAATGTCCAGCCATAGTGTGGGCACTGCAGAAACTTCAGCCTTATCTGTAAGGAAGGAAATTCACTGTTATGACAGATAACCCCCTAACATGGTTAAACAGAGCCAGCCAGAAAAATGCCAAGTTACTAAGATGGAGCCCGAGGTTGCAACATATGTCCATGCAGCACCGCAGTGAGATTAGCAATGCCAATGCAGGTGTGCTCTTAAGATAGGGAATGGGGTAAGGTACACTCAGACCTAACTCCCTCAAGCAGTGTTTCTCAACGGTCATTTGAAAAACTGGCTTGAGTTCTCCAGTGGGGGAGATATGTGAAGATTGGGTGAAGATATATGAAGGCTAACAGCCTAGCCAGATAGAATTTTCGAGATATTTCTGTCACCTGTACATATTAATGTAAACTACAGGCTTGTTGTCTTTAGTAAAAATAGTGTTACATGTCGAACTGAAAAAAATGTAACTGTACACTCTGCTGACCACATAAAGCATGCTGTGACACTGAAGTAAACACGGCTCCGGCCAGTCTAAATGAAGAAATTCTTATTGTTTTAAGGCCAGACTTAATGGCCAGAATTTGCATGCATAAATGTCCTTAATGGCTTTCCTTCCCGACCTGGTGTGAGCTTACTAAAGAATGTAGCCTGTTAGACTGGGAACCCCACGGAAGTGTGAAGAATGATGTAATGTGAACCAGAAAAATGATTTTAAAAACAGAGAATCAGAGAACATTAAGCAATTTTGTCTTGACCATCCAACTCATGAGCACTGTCTTGGTCTATATGCAAGTTTATCTTAGACTTGCATTCTCTCTTAAAAATAGCAAGAAACTAGAAAGATTAGTCTAAGTGTTATTATGTGATGTCAGAACTGTACTACTGAAATACTTCAAGTATTTCTCTGTGATCTCTGAACTCTTGACTAGCAATGTGTAGTAAAAAGCATAGTCTTGCGTTTTGATTATTTATTAAATATGTTTAAACCCTTTCAACTGTGGCTGTTTTTGTAGAGCTAATTTAAGCTCTTTAGAGTACTTGCATGCCTTTGGTAAATTGTACAAAGCCACTTCAATAGCTTTAGCCCCAGCATAAAACTACCAAATGAATAATATTGCACACTAACTGGACAGCCTTTTAAAGGCCTTTGAGTAGCTGATAAATATTAATGGGTGGTGGCAGCTGGTACTAACGTATAGTCTGGGGAAAAAGGGACACAGATGGAGAACCTGTGCTAGCCTTCCCAGGAGTGTCTGTGTGGTTGTATAAACTCTTCGCAAAGTGTGGGTGTGTGCGTGTGTGTCAGCTACATGAGCAAGGACACGAAGCACTGGTTGAACAGAGGGTGCTGGAGGTCTTATCTTGCCCACTAGGCGGAGATCTGGACCCTATAGCTGTGCCAGTGGGGAGTCTTATTGGGGACCTGGAGAGCAAGGGAGCGACCAGCCCCGGACTGACAGATCTCTGTGTGCTCTTAAGGGAAACTGCACTTTACTATATTTGTTATCCTTTCCTCCTATATGAGACACCCCTTACTCCTGTGAGTGGTGAGGATTAAGGCTCCTTCACTGCTGGACCAGGGCGGTGATGTCGCAGTAGGGGAAGGCAGACTTCCCCTAATCAGCATAACAACATCATCTGCCATTCTAAGCATTAGTCATTGTGGCAAGAGAGCTGGGTGCATGCGCTTTGGTCATCAGGTTTTCTAGGCGTAGCGCATACTCTTGGTATAAGAAACTCGGTAGATTTAGATAAAAATGAAGTTGGTTCGAGTCTAACATCGGTAGTGCCAAGAACTGCCTCAGAAGACGATGCCTGCTCAGCAGCTCCAGACCCATCCAAGGTAGACATCTGACTGTTCCATAGCAGAAGAGTCTCGCAGCCTACCGGGCTCTGAATGGGTCTCGTTAGAGGCCTGCAAATCCATTGAAGCAGGCATCAGGGGTTGCGAAAGCACCTCATTGAGTACCGGCAAACTGGCAAATAGCTTAACGGAAGCCTCATTGGCAGCTTTGGACCTGGGCATCTTAAGTTATGGGAGAGGAATAGGATTTTGTCTGGAGGAAGAAAGTCCACCTGTTCACTTTCAGTGCGATACAGCTCCCTGATAGGTAACTAGTGTCTGGAGTCAGCTGGGACTGAGTCTTAGAGATGGACATACTATCTGAAAGCAGTCCACAGCTTGCCAAATCGTCAAAAGAAAGTGTGCTGCAGTCATCCAGGAAAGGGCAAATGCGTCCTTCAAAAACCAATTACTGGAGCCAAGCATTTGCAAAGTTGGGAGCAGTACACTGGAAATAAGAATGCCCTGCCTAGGTATGCTGGAACAGTCTACCAAGTTATTGGGATATAGAACTTGGATGCCCTTCAGATTCAGGGTTGCGATTAGGGCTCCTAAGATGATTTAAGGTAACAGTTTTTGTAAAGTCAACATTTTGAACTTTTTGCTCATCTCTTTACTTCCAGAATGGAAGTCCAAATATATTTTGACTAGGAAAATGCAGGATAATTCCACTTCTCTCCCATGCCAGAACTAACTCTATGGATCCCTGTACTAGCAGACAGTTCACCTATACAGACAACAGGTGGCTTTGTTTGGGGATTATACCCAGGAATTTTTTTTTTTTTTTTTGAAGCTGCAGGTTTTAACTCAACCTTATTACAATTAGGCCCTACCTGTCCTGGACAATTTCTTCTCAACATTCTGCAAACACTGATAGCCTGCAGCTATTTTCTCAGGGATGCTTAGGGTGTGAAGAGCTACAGCTGTTCCCTGATGGGAAACTGGGTAGGCGATCCCAAAGGTCTACCTCTAGAGTTGGTTTGCCACTTGACTAAATTTGCTCTTTTCCCTTTTTGTGGTTTTCCTTTGTTTGGGTGGAAAGCGATAGTTTTTACCTGAGTAGTTTCTGATGTCTGAGTGATGAAGACTTAAAATTGTCTGATACACTACACAACATTAATCTTCAGCATTTTGAACTTTCAGCAGGGGAGCAAAACAGGGAGTCCCTTATCTTAAAATAGTTGGAAACTGGTGTTCCCTTAAGCTAAGCATGTACCCTGAATATAAACCCCGTAGCATCTAACCTGCATCACTGAGCTACTGGATTATGGCCACACTTTACGGAATGCCTAGCAACCTAGGAATCAAGGCTGCATAACTCCAGCATCTCATTTTAATGCGGAGATCCAGTTTACCTCCTACCTGGTGTCTCAACTGCTCATGCATAAACCCTGACAGAGAATATGAAACTGGCACCTGAGATACTTAACAGTCAGGGAAGATGAGGTATGTGTGTTTTCTTACTAAACCAGTTAAGGAGCTTGCTCTGTTAAGTATAAGACTCAAATGCACCTCCACCAGATGCCTTACTGGAATCCACAGACACCACTACTGGATCTACCATTGGGGACTTGTAACAAGTGTTAATGACTCCTGTAGAAATTGCCTGGTTTCTCGGAGGCAGGGTGAAGAGAGTCTGGTTGCAAGTAAGCATCACGGAAGTCATCAATAAGGACCTCAAGAACTGGAGTCATGGCCAAGGATCTACATTCAGAAAGACCCAGAAGTGGACTAATTGTAACAGAGAATCTAAATTCCCAAATGAAGGATTTATTCATCCCGTTAAAGGATACCACCAAACAGTAAGGTCTTCGGCTGGCAATACTGATGAGATCGCCTTCAAAGTAAAGTAAAATCTGAGAAACACTTCCAGGACCAACAACAAAGCGTCTAGCTCATAAGAACATGGGAATCATATGTGTGGTACCCCACAAGAGGGATCATACTACCAAAGCCTCATATCCACAAGAAATATGGGGGCTGAAAAACTGCCTCAATTATCAAAGGCTTTGAGCAGACAACTACTATTAGACAGTCAATTGTTTTTCAGCCTCCTGAGTGCTCTTCTCCACAATACCTTATTTTTTGGATGGTCTGATGCAGGACAGACAGATGCCAGTCACTTGCCTATGTCAGCCACGACATTTTTATTGCAAATTTTAGAAAGGACTTGTCCTTATGCTCAATAGTCCAAGTACAAAACGGGCAATATACTGAAGTTAGATGTGTTGTGCTCCAGACTCGGGCAAAAGGTATGGTAGAGAACTTATTTTCCCACACCCATGCCAGACATTGCTTTTCTTCTCTGAAATCTCATAAAGCACTAAAGAAATTTTTCGAACAGTCTACTTAGTGATTTCAAGCCAAACCAACATTATGATTCAAGACAGCAAGATGTTCATTTTATCTGTCGAGAAAGTACTGGTGACAGCACCAGATGACCACCCATGAATGTCCTGAAATCAGAAGGGAAGATGCCTACCAGGACAAAGAAAAGTGGTACTCCGGGCAAGCCTCTAGATTACTGCAGGCAGGAAATCCCAAAAGCCACTATGGCACCACCGAAATAGAGAGAGAGAAGTACAGCTGTACACACCTACCCATAAATGTAGATGGGCGAGTGTATTCACTGTTGCAGTCATTACATTTAGGTAATCTGCTGGCAGGTTCCCCTCAGTCAGCCTGATTAACAAAGTCATGGGTCCAGTGTGGGTTGCTGTCTTCTTCCATAATGTCAGGTCGTCAGGGGTAAAAACATGCAGCAGACACCATTACATCAGTTTTTCTTGCCCCAGATGTCAGGTGCCCCCCAAATGGGGAGAAATACATACACATACATACATAAATTTTATATACATA
>NC_056741.1:1794171054-1794293440 GCF_019279795.1 Protopterus annectens | reverse complement strand
AGGAAAAATGAAAAATACCCCCAAAACCCGGGTCAAAAAATTTTTTACACAGATACCAGTCAGGAGGTAGAAGAATATGCTTCATCTTTTGAAACATTTGACAGATGTTCACCTTGGAAGTCTCTCTCCAAACAAAGTTCAGACTGCCAAGCCATACCACACAATATTCTCACTAACAGCTGCGACACCATTATCTCATTCAGAAATAAACTGGACTTTTACAATGTGCACCCAGATCTCAGCATTCAAGGGTGCCCCTTTCCAAGTCTCAGGATTCAAAAGGGTGTGTCTTCCCCCACCAGTCTGGTCACATGCATCATTATCCACAAGCAAGGCAGCCTCTAAAATGGGCAACTAAATGAATATATTCAGTCTAGGGGCTGCAAAAGCACCTCACTGAAGTAGCATCCTGGACGAAGCCGGGGGTGTCGCAGCATGGCTCCTACCCACCAGTCTACTTGATCTTTCATTTTTTAAGAGGATTTTGGGTAAGGAAGACTAGTCAGCAGTTGTCAAAACACACCTGGTATACACTTCAAGCCACTTTCAGTCCGGAAATAGGGCACTCATTGGGCAGCATTAATAGTTTTAGGAGTAAAGTACAATTGTGTACACTTAGCATAAATGTAAATGTTCGAGTGTATTCATTGTTGCAGTCATCACATTTGGGTTATCCTTGTCAGAATAGCCCTCAGTCGGTCCGAATACCAGAGGCTTAGTATTTCTGGATCGGTTGCTGTCGCTTCAGGACTGACGTCAGGACATCATTAGTATAAAGTAAGGCAGCCGATGCAATTACATCAGTTTTTCTTGCATCAACTGTCAGAAGCACCCAAGTGGGAGCCAGTATATGGTGAAAGAACCCCACCAGTAGAAAGTAAATATAAAAAAAATTGTTGTAGAGAGAGAGAAAAGGGGGATGGGAAGGAGGGAAACGTACAGTTGTGTACCTACCATAAATGTAGATGTTGGAGTGTATTCACTGTTGCAGTCATTACATTTGGGTAGATTCCCAAAGCTATGGCTGGGAGGATGGATTTATACAGCATTAGGATGAACTATAAGGCCCTGCAAAACAGCAGTGGCAAAGCCAGCTCTGGATTTAGAGAAAATTGCTAAGTGATGATGCTTGGTGAAAGTATGAACTGAACTCCAGGTAGCAGCTTCTGGAATATACCTGGTAGGAACACCTCTGAGAAAGGCTGTAGAAGTAGATGCAGCCCTGGTGGAATGAGATCTGATCTCCTGGGGCACAGGTTTTCCATGGTGCTTATAAGAGAAATTAATACAATGGCATATCCATTTTAGAAATGGCATGTTTTGAAATAGCCTTCCCCTCTGCCCCTGCAGCAAATGCTACCAGCAGTTCAGATTTTATTGGAGATTTAGTCCTGTCCAAGTAGAATCAAAGTTTTCTGTGCACATCCAATGAATGCAGAATCCGCTCCCCCTTGTTCTGTGGATTAGGAAAGAAAGTTGGCAAATGAATAGACTGATTAAGAGCCACAATGGATACCACCTTGGGCATGAAGGATGGATTTGTCCTGAGTGACACCCTGTCTGCATGAAAGATGATGAAAGGCTCCACTGCCATAAGGGCCTGTAATTCAGATATCCTTCTAGCTGAAGTAATTGCTAAAAGGAAGGCTGTTTTCCAGGAAATAAATTTTAAGTCTGCAGTAGTAGCTGTCTCGAAAGGAGGTAGAGTGAGTTTCGCCAATACAAAGTTAAGGTCCCAGGCAGGGGTTGGAGCTCTCCTGGGTGTCTCAAGTTTCTGGCCCCTCTGAGATGCTGCTTTAGCAGAAGATGAGAGAAGGGGGGGGTTGTTCTGTGTTGTAATGACCTGAAATGGCTGAGGCATGGAATTTAATGGAGGAAAAAGAGAGGCCCTTGTGAAGCATCTCAGTTAAGTATTGCAAAATCTGAGGTAAATTGGGCGCTGTTGTGCTCATCACTTGAAACTGATTTCAAGCACAGAATCTTTTCCATTTGTCAGCATAAGATATTTTAGTACTAGGTCTTCTCACCTCCAAAATGACATCCATCACTGGTTTGCTGAGGGATGCTAAGGGGGAATTTAAATGATTAGCCAAGCTGCTAGATTCAATGTTTGGAGCTGAGGGTGCAGAATTTGATTCTCCTACTGAGACAGTAAGGAAGGTGTCTGAGGCAGGTGCCATGGAGAAATCTGTGACACTGCACAGGAGTGGGTACCAGTGCTGGCGTGGCCAGTCTGGAGCAATCAAAATCATTTTTGGTTTGTCCTGTTTGACTTAGTAGAACTCGGGAGAGGAGAGGCAGAGGGGGAGGGGGAAAGGAACAGACTGATAGGTTTTTTCCAGCTGAAGGACAGAGCATCCATTTTCCAGGCATTTTTGTGACTAGTTCTTGTGCAAAAGTTGTCCAACTGGTAGTTCTGGGGTGAGGCAAAAAGATCCAAGTCTGGGCTCCCCCCATTTGCGTGTCAACATGTTGAAAATCCGTGGTCCCAGTTTCCAATCGTGTGGGTCCATGAGATTTCTGCTTAGTCTGCCAGAATATTCGGCTTTCCTGGCAGGAACTGAGATTATAGTTGTACTTGGTAGCTCAAAGCCGTGTTCCACAATGCCATGGCTAGTCTGCAGAGGGGGTAGGAATGTGTACCCCCCCCCCTCAGCTTGTTTATGTACCACATAACCGTGGTGTTGTCGGTCTTTACCAGTAGTAGTCTTGGATGAAGGTAGCCCTTGAAGACTGTCCAGAGCATGCTGTACAGCTAGCATTTCTTTTTGATTGATATGAAGGTGCATTTGATTTGGGCTCCATTTGCCCTGAATGCACTTCCCTGTCAGATGAGCCCCCCATGCATAGTCTGATGCGTCTGTAGTTGGGGTTTGGGCGGCAGGGGGTGGTGTGAATGGCAGTCCCTTGTTTTGGTGGCAGGCCTCTGCCTACTACAGGAACTCTAGGAGCAGGCAAGGTATGATATGAATCATTGTTTTCAGGCTGTGACATTGTTGACTCCATAAACTTTTTAAGTACCACTGACGTTTCCTCATATGCAGTTTTGCATATGGAATTAGAAAAATGCAGGAGGCCATGAACCCCAAGGCTTGCAGTATTTGTCTTGCAGATAGCAGGGTTTTTGTGGCCACCTGTATGAAGTAAGTCACCAAATGAATTTACTTTTCTGGCATAAGGAAAGCCATCTAGGCAGTTGTATTCAAGCTTGCACCCAGGAATGTAATTTTTTGAGAGGGTACAAGTTGTGATTTATTTTAGTTTATGTTGTACCCTAGAGAAGTTAGACCCCTTTTTACAAACGCCAGATGTATTAGAAGAGTGGCCTGCTTTTCTGCCTGAATTAGACAATCGTCCAGGTATGGATATATTTGAATATTTGCCTGCAAAATGCAATTACTGTAGCCAGGTACTTTGTGAATACCCTGGGCGCAGTAGACAAGCAAAAGGGCAAAAGTAGCCTGCTTTGAAGCGAAGGTATCTTCTGCAAGATTCCCTGATAGAGATATGCAGGTAAGCCTCTTAAATCTAGTGTTGCCAACCAGGCATCCTTGCCTAGCATAGGAAGTAACTGAAGAGTGAGCATCTTGATTTTTGGAATATCCAGAAAGGTGTTTAGAGTAGACAGGTCTAGAATTGGACACCATGATTTGTCTTTTCTGGGTAGCAGGAAAAGTCTGGAATAGAAACAGTGTCCCTTTTGCTTTTCTGGTACTAGTTGAATAGCCCCCATGTTTAGGAGGTAAAGTACTTGTTTCTGAGCCTCTGCCACTGATTTGGGGGCAGATCTGGCCACCCGTTAGGAGTTGGCAAAGTGTGGAAATGAAATCTGTATCCCTGGGACACTATTTAAAACCCATTTGTCCTTGGTTACAAATTGCCAGTTTTTTGCATGGCCAGTTTTCCACCCAAAGGGGTGGCTGAGAGGTAAGTGCTTGGTAATTTTAAAGGAAAGTCACTGAGACTTTTTACCATAGGGTGGTGTCTTGTTGTTTCCAGATTTGGAAGTGGAAGCACCCCATTGCTTAGTTCTGAGAGTCCCTTGAAACTGAAACCTGGTGCATTTTGAATGTCTGGGTTTGGCTTGAGTGGCTCTAGAAGGAGCTGAAAAGGACCAGTTCTTAGTAGGCCAGTGCTTACTAAATCATGGAGGTTGCACTTATGAGAAATCTTTCACAGTTTGCATAGATTTAGCTTTATCTTCCATCTTTTTTAGAACTTCTTCAGCCTTATTGCCAAAGAGACAGTACTGATGTAAAGGAGCATCCACCAACAACTTTGCTTTAACATGATCAGGTAGAGATTGTTCCTTAAGCAAAGCATGCGTTCTAAGCACAGACCCAGTTAACAGCAGCCCTACAAGAGGACTCTAAAGAATCAAAACCACATTGCAAAGAATGCTTTCCAACTTGTTCAGCTGAACGCAATAAACCTGTAAATCATTATTTTCCACACAGTCAGAAATCATCATTTTCTGTTTAAGCAGTTCCATGATATGCGGCTGATATTTTAGCATATGGAATAGACAGTTTAAAGCCCTGATTGCCAAAGTTGCATAAGTATAAACTTTTTTACCCCATCTATCCAGCGCCCTGGAGTCTTATCAGATGGGGTAGGATTTTTAGCAGTAGAAGCCTTAATGCCCTTGGACTCCTGAGAAATTCTTTCTGGATCCGCAACAGGATTTTTGAAAAGAAATTTGTGGGAGTCAGGAAAGTACAGTTTTGTACCTACCATAAATGTAGATGTCCGAACAGGATAGCATCTGCAGTCCTTACAAATGGGTTGTCCTGTCGTCAGGCAGCCCTTCGGTCGGCCGGATTCCAAAGTCTGGGTCTGGCCTCGGCTGGTGTCGCTCTCACCCGACGTCATCTCTGCTGGTCTTCGGGTATAAAGGCATCAGCCGACGCCATTTTCCTCTGTTTCTTGCCCCAGATGCCAGTTGCCCTCTTGGAAAACTAAATTTTGGATAAATGCCAATGTTTCCAATAAAAATAGAAGGCAAACACAAAAAATAAGCATGTATGTACATATATACAAACAAATACACCATAAGATATCCCCCCCTAGCTAGCTATAAGGAGGGCAAATACCCTAGGAGTACCACAGAGGGGAAGGAGGGTGGGTAATCCTGACTGCAGATGCTATCCTGTTCGGACATCTACATTTATGGTAGGTACAAAACTGTACTATGTCCTTCAAGGATGCATCTGCAGTCCTTACAAATGGGTAGAATACCATAGCCAAACTAGGGGAGGAGGTAGAAGAATTATGGTGTAGTTAGGATCCCTTGCAAAACAGCAGTGGCAAACCCTGCTCGGGATCTAGAGTATAGAGGTAAGTTATAATGCTTGGCAAATGTATGCACGGAGGTCCAAGTAGCAGCCTCAATAATGTCCTTGGTAGCCACTCCTCGTAAGAAAGCTGTGGTAGTGGCAGTAGCCCTTGTAGAATGAGGCCTTATGTTCTGTGGAATTTGCTTTCCATGGTAGGAGTAACAGAATCTTATGCAATTTCCTATCCACTTGGAGATTGTTTGTTTGGAAATTGCTTTTCCTTCCCTTCCTGTTGCATAGGCTACTAAAAGCTGGTCTGTTTTTCTATTACCCTTGGTTCTGTCCAGGTAGTAGCGCAACTGTCTATGTACATCCAAGGTATGCAGGAGTCTTTCCCCCCTGTTCTGTGGATTGGGAAAGAAGGTAGGTAGGTGGATTGCCTGGTTTAGAGACACTCTGGATATCACCTTAGGCATGAATGTAGGATTAGTTCTCATGGATACTCTATCTTGATGGAAGATTAAGAAGGGTTGTACTGCCATTAAAGCCTGTAGTTCTGAAACCCTTCTTGCTGAAGTAATTGCCAGTAGGAAAGCAGTTTTCCAGGATAGGTGTTGAAGATCTGCTGTTGCTGCTGGTTCGAATGGAGGGAGTGTCAATTTTTCTAGCACAAAGTTCAAGTCCCATGCTGGTAATGGTGGTTTTCTAGGAGGTTTTACATTCTTAATTCCTCTCAGGAACTGTCTGAGCAGAGGATGTGAGAAAACAGGGGGATCGAAGCTATATTCTGCAGAAATAGCTGATGCATGTATCTTGATAGAGGAGTAGGACAGGCCTGTATGGAGAAGCTCTGCCAAATACTCCTGGATGTTGGCAATATCTACCTTTGACACATCCTTCCCTCTTTCAGTACTCCAAATGACAAACCTTTTCCATTTTCCTGCATAGTTCCTTCTTGTTGAAGGTCTGCGGGCCTCAAGGATAATGGCTTTAACCCTTTGAGATAAATCTGGGTTAGTTGCTGTTATGCAATGTTCCAGGCAGTTAGTTGCAGAGTTTTCAGGTTGGGATGCAGGATGTTGTAGTTGCTCTGAGTTAACAGCAAAGGAATCAGGGGTAGTGTCCACGCTTCCCTCGAGACATGGTCCTCAGTAATGGATACCAATGTTGCCTTGGCCAATTTGGAGCTATCAGAATTATCCTTGGACGTTCCTCTTTGATTTTCAGTAGTACCTTGTGCATCAAAGGAAGAGGTGGAAATGCGTATGCTGTCAGGCCTTTCCAACTGAAGGATAGAGAGTCCACCTTCCAAGCAAGTGGGTGGTATATCCTGGTGCAGAATTTCTTGAGCTGGTGATTGAGTGGGGATGCGAATAGGTCTATTTGTGGTATCCCCCATTTCTTTGTGATGGTCTTGAAGATGTCCGGGTGTAGCATCCAAGGTAGTTCTGCTTAACATGTCTGCTAGGATGTTTTCTTTTCCTGGCACAAATATTGCCTGTAACTGAATGTTGTAGCTCAGAGCCATATTCCATAGGTCCAGAGCCATTCGGCATAGGGGGTATGAATGAGTGCCTCCCTGTTTGTTGATGTACCACATGACTGTGGTGTTGTCTGTCCTCATCATCAATTGGCCTTCTTTGAGGAATGGTCTGAAATTCTTGATTGCTAGTTTTACTGCCAGCATTTCTTTTTGATTTATGTGCAGGTGCAGCTGATCTGGAGTCCATAAGCCTTGAATGCAGTGGTCCAGCATGTGGGCCCCCCAACCGAGGTCTGAGGCGTCTGTTGTGATGGTTTGGCTTGTTTGAATGTTGTGGAAGGACAAACCTGGATTTGACTGGCATGCCTGAGCCCACCATAGAAAGTCTTGTTTCAGGCATGGAATTAGTGGTATTTCGGTTTCTAAGCTGTGCCTGTGTTGAGACCATAAATTCTTTAGGTACCACTGTAACTTTCTCATATGCAGCCTGGCATGGGGGACCAGGATTATGCAGGAGGCCATGAAGCCCAAGGCCTGCAGTACTTTCCTTGCTGTTAGTTTGTCCTGTTTTGTTAATGCCAAGAAATAAAGAGGAAGTTGTTCTTGTTTTTCTGCAGTTAAGAATGCCATCTGTTTTACTGTGTCCAATTTTGCACCCAAAAATGTTCTTGTTTGGGATGGTATCAGTCTTGTCTTTTTTAAATTGACTGTGTATCCCAGGGCTTGTAGTAAGCAAATGACCCTTTGTAAGTCTTGTGTCAGCTTGCTTTGGTTGTCCGCTTGTATCAGGCAGTCGTCCAGGTATGGATAAATTTGGATTCCCTGAAGCCTGCAATGAGCGATTACTGATGCCAGGCATTTCGTGAACACTCTGGGCGCAGTAGATAAGCCAAAGGGCAATGCTGAGAATTGATAATGCTCTGATCCTGCAAGAAATCTGAGGTATCTTCTGCAATTTGGTCGTATGGGGACGTGCAGGTATGCCTCCTTGAGATCTAGCGTTACCAGCCAACACTCCTTGCCCAGCATGGGAAGAAGTTGCTGTAGGGTCAGCATTTTGAATTTTGGAACAATGATGAATGTGTTTAAGGCGGACAGGTCGAGAATAGGCCTCCAACCTTACTCTTTTCTTGGTACTAGGAAGAGTCTGGAGTAGAATCCCTTGCCCTGTTCTGTAGGTGGTACCCTTTCTACAGCTCTCATTTTTGTTAATTGAGTTATTTGTTTTAGAGCTTCTGTCTTTTGATTTGGTGGCAGGTTTGGCATTCCTCTTTTTACTGGTAAGGTGTGGAAATGAAACCTGTAGCCTCTATCTATAATTTGCAAAATCCACTTGTCTCTTGTGATATAGTGCCAGTTTTTTGAAACTAAGGCTAACTTTCCGCCTAAGGGTGCTGCTATTTGTTCCCTGGTAGGCGGTGTCAGAGTCAAGTCACTGTGATTGTGTTGTAGTGGCAGTGGTCGAATCTGTGCCTCGTTGGTTATTGCCTTGCCACTGGCGTCCCCTGTAGGCACCTCCTCTGGATTGATTTCTGCCTCTGGAACGTCTATTCCTGCCTCTCTGAGATTTAGAGGAGTCTGGAAAGGACCAATTTTTGGAAGGCCAGTTCCTGCTAAACCTTGGGGGCTGAACCTGTAAGAAATCTTTAACTGTTTGTACAGATTTTGCCTTCTCTTCCATTTTCTTCATTACTTGTTGGGCAGGAGAACCAAATAGACTGACCTTATCCATAGGAGCATCTAATAGCTTTGCTTTAACATGATCCGGTAAGACCTGTTCTTTCAACCATGCATGCCTTCTTATATCTGTGCCAGTCATGGCTGATCTAAATGAAGCCTCCAGTGCATCATAGCCACATTTTAAAGAATGGTTACTAACCTGCTGAATGTTATTGACCATCTCTAGAACATATTTCTTATCTAAGGGATCATCAGAAGACAGTTTCTTAGTTAACTGATCAAGCATAAACTCTTGGTATTGGATCATATGAAACTGACAGTTCAAAGCTCTAGCTGAGAGTGTAGCAGAGGTGTATACTTTTTTACCCCATCTCTCTAAGGACCTGGATTCCCTTTCAGAAGGGAGAGGGTTTTTCGTTGAGGTCGAAGCTACTGCCTTAGGTCCCTGGGAAATAGTCTCAGGATCTGCAAGAGGAGCCTTGTATAAGTGGTGATGAGTGTCCGGTACCCTGTAAAACCTATCGGGCTTAGCAGGGGCTGGAGGTAAAGTATCTGGAGCAGTGCAAACATCATTAAATGCATCATCCACAACAGGAAGAAATGGAGGTATAGCTAAGGGCCTATGTTATGTAAGTGTAAAAGGTCCTAAGCCTTTTTCTTGAATCTGAGAAATCCTGTCCTTGCCATTGGAATTGCTCTCTCATGGCATGTATGGTTTCCCCAAAGGAAAATTCCTCTGGTGGAGAGGCAGAAGGAATAGATTCTTCAGCATCGGAATCTTCATATGAAGAAAAAGGAGCCTCTGGATGGTCTGTATTGTCTGTATCATCAGAAGAGTCATCTGAGGACACTGTCTCAGGGTGCTCTGCTCTAGGTCTCTTTTCTGGAGGTTGAGAGGCCCTGTCTGGGTGAGATTGGGATCCCCTTATTAAAGAGATGAGATCCTCTGCCAGAGTAAGCATTTGGGAACTGGAACTGGGCCTGTGAGAGGGGGGCTTAACAGGCACAGACTTAGCAGATTTGGCTGCTTTAGCCCTGGCAAAGGCCTTTATAGACATGGCTGCAGGAGGCCTAGCAGCACCACGTGCTGGGGTAGAGACATCCAAAGGGATGGTATCCGATAATTCTTGAGAAACCACATTAGTAGGCAAAACTTCAGAGGCCGATTCAACTAGGGTAGAAGGGGCCTCGGTAGTAGTCATGGATTCGGCTGAGGATTGAACCGTTTGCTCGGTTTCGGCCGAAACCGAGACACTCGCGGTTTGCTTAACCGTGGTTTCGGCCGAAACCGCGGACCGCGAGTGTCGGTCCTTCTCTTTGCATTTAACAATTTGTGTAGTCGGAGGATCCGACGGCATAATGTACGCAAAATCTGAGCCGAAAAACTGTTCAGCAAACTCCGACCGACGCCTAAGAGTTCGTCAGTTGAAGGAAGCACAGGCTAAACAAGCTGCTACGTCGTGGTCTGGGCCTAAACAAGGTAAACAGTAAGAGTGGAAATCTTTATGAGGTATTTGTTTCCCACAAGTTAAACAGTTATTTACTTTTTCTGACATCGGCTGAGGCAAGAAAGAGTCCCCAACGGGGTACTTAGCTTTTTAGAAGTCTTCGAAGTAGTATTCGGTAGTAGTAATCTCTGGATCTGACCGACCGGCACTTGCGAACAGCTTCTGCTTCGGGCGCCACGCGGCAAGAAAGACTGAGGAAAATGGCGTCGGCTGATGCCTTTATACCCGAAGACCAGCAGAGATGACGTCGGGTGAGAGCGACACCAGCCGAAGCCAGACCCAGACTTTGGAATCCGGCCGACCGAAGGGCTGCCTGACGACAGGACAACCCATTTGTAAGGACTGCAGATGCATCCTTGAAGGACATCCCTGTAGTATCTGTCTGGTTTACTAGACGCAAGAAGGCAGGGAATCAGGGGCTATACTGCATTCCGAAAACACAACAATGTCTAGAAAGTACAGTTGTGTACCTATCATAAATGTAAATGTTCGAGTGTATTCACTGTTGCAGTCATTACTCTTGGGTTATCCTGCTGGCAGGCTACCCGCAATCAGCCTTAATTCCAAATTCATGGTATGGCGTCAGTTGCTTTCGCCTCTTCCCTGACGTCAGTGCGCCAGGGGTATAAAAGATGCAGCAGACGCAGTTTTCCTCAGTTTTTCTTGCCCCAGATGTCAAGTGCCCCCAGAAGGGTAGGCTAAAAAATTATGCCAATAAAAAAGCATGCACTAAAATAAAACATTCTTCACCTACAAGCAAATACACTACAAAGGTTGTATAGTACAGACAAGTGCAGATAAGTCCCAGCAATGAAAAGGGGGATGGTGGGTGGGTGGGTAACCTGGAGTGCAACAGTGAATACTCTCTAACATCTACATTTATGGTAGGTACACAACTGTACTATGTTCGTGTTTCACTGCTGCAGTCATTACTCTTGGGTTGAATCCCAAAGCTGAGGTTGGGTGGCTGGGCCTAAATAGAATTAGGACTGGCTATGAGGCCCTGCAGAACTGCAGTGGCGAAGCCTGCTCTGGATTTAGAGTAAAGAGTTAAGTGGTAGTGCTTTGTAAAAGAGTGCACTGAAGTCCAAGTTGCAGCCTCCAAAATGTCCTTAGTTGGTACTCCTCTGAGGAAGGCTGCTGAAGTAGCTGCTGCTCTGGTTGAATGTGGCCTGATGCCCTTAGGCACTGATTTGCCATGGATTCACCCAGAGCTGTTGGACATGCTACACTTAAAGAAATCCCAATCCCTCAGAGTCACATGCTCCAGGGATCTAAACCTTGTCATCACAATGAGCAAAACATGCTGGAGGGATAGGTTCCTGACCCAGAGACTCCCCAGACTCTGGAATAGACTGCCCATTCATGTCATGCAGAGTGCCTCTTTGGCCCTCTTCAAAAGGAACCTTGATGATTTGATGGGAGATAGGAAATTCATCCCAGGGATAACTTCAGATGTTATGTGATCCTATCTCGCCTACATTCTGTACTGATGGGGCTCGGAGCCGATCCCTCGGCTCCGACTCGGCACGCTATGCTAAAGAGCGAAGCCTCTTATTGGCTGAGCTATTTCTTATCCCAGGATGCACCACCACTAATCCCCCAGATCTCGTTTGCCGCTTACAAGCTAAGACGTGGTCTCAACTTGGCTGGGCTAAGTACTACTTTATTTAGGCTTTTCCTGCCAGGAATTTGCTTGTTTTGAACCCAAAAGCTGTTTTAACAGCTATTGTTGTGATACGAGTGTGTATTGGATATTTTTGTTGAGAAATTTGTGTTTTTTCGTTAAGGGAAGGTTTCCAGTTTTAGTTAGAAGGGCCTTCCCCTTTTGCTATTTGCTATTCTAGCGTGTTATTTGTGGGTCAAGTACCCGTTTAAGTTAGAGGGTCTTGACCCTCCTTTTCTGTGTTTTTGTGCAACTGTATTGTCGTTTTACAAAAAAAAAAAAAAAAACTTTACATTTTTTGTTGAACTTTAAATTGCTAGTTTTGGTATTACCTATCTTTAGACATGTCCAAAGAGCATAGACCCTCCGGGTTTAAAAAGTGCACAAGGTGTGGTTATAAGATGTCCATAATGGACGACCACTCCTCGTGCGTTTATTGTTTAGGCGCCAAGCACCTACAAGAGTCATGTAGCGTGTCACGCCTTCTCATCAAGGGTCCTCCAGGAGAGGAAAAATAAATTAATCCTTAAAGGGTTAATTAAGCCATCCTTCGAGGAGGCTTTATCTTCTTCTCCCTCTCCTTCAAAAAAGAAAAAAGCGTCTGCTCCGACCAGTCTGTCGGAACAGACTGCCAAAAAACCTAGGCAGACTTCTCCATCGGCTCCACGGACTTCGGAGCCGAGGGCGGAACGGTCTGCCTCGATGCCTCCAGTCTCGACCCCTCTGGTTTCGGAGCCGAGGACTGGGGCATCGAGATGCGGGTCACCTTCATCGGCTCCACTGATATTGGAGCAGATGAGGGTTGCTGGCTCAGACTCTTCCCCTTCGGCGTCGAAGTCCTCATCGGCACCGAGGGAAATTGCCTTGAGCTCTCCCTCGGAACCGATAATTATAGAATCCATTCGGAGCCGGTCCCCTAGTCCTATGGAGCCGATGGAGAAATCGGTTCGGACCCGATCGGTATCGTCCAGATCCTCCAAGATGTCTGATTCGGACATCGACAGGGTGCTCCTAAGACTCTTCCAGTCTCTGGTGTTCCAAAAGTTAGTTTCGGCTCCAGCCCATTCTTCAGAGCCGATGGTCCACCCTGCTACTATGGTTCCTCCTCCAACAGCCTCGGCACCGTTGGAGCCGGTGCTGGTGGAACCGGTGGAGGTTTTAGGGTCGGGCCTGACCCTTACTCCAACTCCGGCTGGCAGTCCAAACCCCCTTCTGCTGATGAGTCGGTGTTCCTTAAGGCCTTTGGAGCTCAGCCCTCCGCCTCCTGGGTGTCTCCGCCCTTCGACGAGCTCTTGGATTTGATCTGTCGAAGGGCGTGGGAACACCCAGACTCTGTGGACCCGGTGCCTGCTCGTCCTAATAAGTTCCTCTCAGCACCCCCCGAAAAAGAGTTCCTAACTAAAGGTGTGGCTGTAAATGCTTTGGTGGTGGCATCTGCTACCCAGCAAGATGTAGCAGAGGCTTCGACGTCCGTCCATCTTCCTAATAAGGAGTCTAGGAGCATGGATCGGTACGGAAAGCGCACCCTAAGTTCAGCGGCCTTCACATTAAGGTCCTTGAACTACCTTACGCACTTTACCAGATTTCAGAGGGATCTGATTAAAGAACTTTCCGATACCCTCTTGGGTAACCTGCCTGAGGAGCTGGCCCAGACTGTTGGCTCTCAGCTGGCTACACTGTCGTCCATTTCAAACTCGTCCATGAGGCTCATTTCTTATGCGGCCAAAGGGGCGAGTAGAGCGGCGGGTACAGGCATTGCTCTACGGAGACAAGCCTGGCTCCGCCTGTGTCATTTCGCGGAGGCCTTTAAGTCTTCCTTTGCCGACGCGCCCTTTGATGGGTCCTCCCTGTTTGGACCCAAGGTAAAGGACACACTGACCCGCTGCGAGCAGGAGGGTAAGACTGACTGCCGTAGGGGCACGATTTTCCACTCCCTTTCGGCCTTACCCCAAGGCTAAAAGAGGAGGGAAAACGTGGTTCCGTAGATCTCAGAAGCCTTACCCCTCTCAGCAGGATGATCCCCCTTCCAGAGGCAGGGGAGGGGGAAATTCTTCAGGAAGACGCCGTCCCAGAGGCAGCAGAGGCCCTCGCAACACTGGAGACCGCGAGTCCTTTCGTGGCTCTTCAGCCTTTCACAGTCCCTGAGGGATTGCCCGACTGTGCAGTTCTGGAGCCAGTCGGGGGTCGTTTTTCGAAGCACCTAAAAGCCTGGGAAGGTATCACTCAGGACCGATGGGTGCTTCGAATTATCGCCGGAGGTTACACCATCCCTTTCTCTCACTCTCCACCTCAGTCCAAAAAAATCCCGGACCCGCCACCCAGTCAATGGGAAACTGCAGCCTCAGAAGTTTCAAAGCTGCTGCAAAAAGGAGTCATCCAACCGGTCCCCGCAGACCAGATCGGATTAGGGACTTACTCAAGATTCTTTTTGGTGCCAAAAAAGACCGGGGACTTGAGACCCATTTTGGACCTCAGTATTCTAAACCGTTCAGTCAGAAAGTCCAAGTTCAATGGTCACCCTACAAACCATTCTCCCATTGCTGGAGAAAGGTGTTTGGATGTGCTCCATAGATCTCAAGGATGCTTATTACCATATTATGGTGCATCAAGCGTCCAGGAGACATCTGCGCTTCAGCCTAGGAGGCAGTCATTTTCAGTTCCGCGCGCTGCCCTTTGGTCTCACCACAGCCCCCAGGGTGTTCACCAAGTGTTTGGCGGTTGTGACTGCTCACCTGAGAAGTCTAGGATTCCAGGTGTTTCCATATCTAGACGACTGGCTCCTAACTGCCACCTCCAAGCATCTACTATTGCGGAGCCTACAAGCCACTATATCACTGGGCAATTCCCTTGGAATCACCTTCAATTGGCCAAAGTCTGTGTTGCTGCCATCTCAACGCATAAGATTCATAGGGGTAGAGATAGACTCAAACCGAATGCGGGTCTATCTACCTACAGACAGAATACAAACCATACAGTCTAAAGTTCGAGCCTTACTTCCCAGATCCAAAGCCCCAGCCAGAATGGTCCTGCAACTATTGGGATCCATGTCCGCCACGGTTCTTCTAGTTCCTCTTGCAAGGCTGCACATGAGAATTCTCCAGTGGCTTCTTTCAGCTCAGTGGTCCTTTCAGGAACTCCCTCTGTCACCTCATATGGATCACGGAAACCTGCAAACGGGACCTTCGCTGGTGGCTAGTGCCCTCCAATTTGGATCAGGGACGACCCTTTGTTCTACCTCCTCCTGCGGCCACTTTGACCACGGACGCTTCCCAGATGGGGGGGGCATTCCCTGGGCAGGTCAGTCCAAGGCAAATGGCACCCAAAAGAGACCCTACTTCATATCAACATCCTAGAGATGAGGGCGATGCTTCTGTCCCTTCAAGCCCTTCACGATTACCTCCATCAGGGTGTGATTGCCGTTCACTCAGACAACATGTCAGTTGTCTGGTACTTGAACAAACAGGGAGGGACCAGATCCTATCCTCTTTGCAGAGAGGCCATGAGAGTTTGGGAATGGGCAGTGTCTACCAAACGATTCCTAGTGGCTACTCATATCCCAGGCAAGTCCAATGTGATAGCCGACAGATTGAGCAGAACCATCCTCTCTCCTCACGAATGGTCTCTGAACATCACGGTGACAAATCAGATTTTCAGCAAATGGGGAGTTCCGTATTGCGACCTCTTCGCGACTCCTCTAAATACGAAGTGCAAAAAGTTCTTCTCCCTCACCCCGGCTCCGAAGAGCCCCATGGACGCACTAGCCCGTCCTTGGCCCACCGGCTTGCTTTATGCCTTCCCTCCAGTTCCTCTCCTTCCCAGGATGATCCAAAAGGCATCTCTCTTGGGAAGCAAAATGATCTTAGTTGCTCCTTACTGGCCTCGTCAAGTATGGTTCCCTTATCATCGGAAGTATGCTCTGGAAGGTCCATGGTTCCTGGATCAGATCCCAGACCTTCTGGTTCATCAGTCGGGACTATTCCACCAGTCCCTTCACACCTTAAAATTGACGGCTTGGCTCCTCCTCTTCCGACTATAGTCAGGAGTCATACATTGGATCCAGAAGTTGTACACATCTTATCTTCGGCCCACAAGTCTGCTACAAAGAAATTGTATTCTAGCAAATGGAAAAGATTTGCTATTTGGGCTCAACTCCGGGGCCTGGATCCCATCACTATTCCCGTATCAGAGGTACTAAAATTTTTAACATCTCTTTTCAATCAAGGCTCTTCAGTCTCTACCATCAAGGTTCAATTGGCAGCGATTTCCAATTTTCACGAATCTATAAACCCACCTTTAATGAGCAACAGATTGTGTAAGACCTTCTTGAAAGGTGCTGCGCTTTTAAGACCTCCGATTTCTCATCCTGCTCCTCCATGGGATCTCGATGTGGTGTTACGCGCCTTAACTTCCTTCCCCTTCGAACCGGCAGTGACATGTGATCTAAAATTTCTATCGTGGAAGACTGCTTTTCTGGTGGCGATTACTTCTGCCAGAAGGGTTTCAGAGCTTCAAGCTTTGTCTGTGAAACCTCCGTACTTGGTTTTTCACAAAGAGAGTATCTCTCAGGCCAAATCCTTCCTTTGTCCCTAAAGTTTGTTCCACTTTCGGCCTACAACAATTAGAACTTCCAGTCTTCTTTCCGAAATTTTCTAACAAAGCAGAATTCATATTCCACACATTAGATGTCCACAGGCAGTTGCGTTTTTATTTAGATAGGACCAAACAAACAAGGAAAACGGATCAGTTGTTTGTATCCTTTACAGACAATAAATTGGGCAAAGCTATCACAAAGGTCACTATTGCCAAATGGATCAGGGACTGTATTACTCAAGCTTATTCTTATTCTAACAAAGAGCTTACCACCTCTGTCAAAGCTCATTCTACAAGGGCTATGGCTACTTCGATAGCATTTCATTCTAAGCTTGCCATTAGTGACATTTGTGCTGCGGCTACATGGTCTTCCCCGCACACCTTCATTTCCCACTACAAATTGAATGTGGCATCTAGAGGACGAGCTTCATTTGGTTCCACAGTGCTCAGGAGTGTTTTCCAATGAGCCACCCAGGATTTAGGTGCTAGGGACGCTGTCCCATCAGTACAGAATGTAGGCGAGATAGGATCACATAACATCTTTTAGTTATGTACTTACCATAACTTTAAATGTTTGGGATCCATCTACTACATTCTAACCCACCCTCCTTCCCCCTGCCTTGGAGATCAGAGGATATCAGAAGGTCCGAATCCTGTTGTTTCATCTTGAAACATCTAACAATGTTATATAAACAAGTTGTGCATGTGTGCATGAATGCGGACAAACAAGATCTGGGGGATTAGTGGTGGTGCATCCTGGGATAAGAAATAGCTCAGCCAATAAGAGGCTTCGCTCTTTAGCATAGCGTGCCGAGTCGGAGCAGAGGGATCGGCTCCGAGCCCCATCAGTACAGAATGTAGGAGAGATGGATCCCAAACATCTAAAGTTATGGTAAGTACATAACTAAAAGTTGCCCTGTTAGACAGGGGTCCAGGGAAGTAAATATTGTGGGAAGAAATAGCCTGGGAATTGTTATGGCTAGTCTTGTATAGGGCCTAGTGCAGATAGCCTAGTACCAATCATTGAACCTGTGAACCTATTAGGCCAGTCAGAGTATGATGCCCTATTTGACATGTACTTCACTAGACACATGCAACACCTAGAAAGGCCATAAAAGTACCTCATGAAGAGAGTCCTAGGCCTTAAACATGTCTGACACGGACAGACCAAAAAAACTCCAGCTATTCTCTGCCTCATATCGTCTACTAAGAGCCGATCTTTGACGTACAAATTCATGTGTGACCCAGCTCTGTTAGAAATGCGACATCTAATGAAATCCCAATCCCTCCAAACCACATGCTCCAGAGACCTCAACCTCATTACCATAATCAATAGAACATGCTGGAGGGACAGGTTCATATCCCAGAGACTGCCCATGCTCTGGAATAGACTTCCCATACATGCCAAGCAGAGCACCTCACTGGCCCTGTTCATGAGAAATCTTGATGAGTGAATGGAAAATGGAAAGATGTTCATGTTTCACTGTTGCAGTCGTCACATTTGGGTTTTCTGCCTGCAGGTAGCCCTCAGTTGGCCTGAATGTCATTGTCTTGGATTCCTGCTTCCATGATGCCAGGTCGTCAGGGGTATAAAACTTGCAGCTGACACCATTACATCAGTCTTTCTTGCCGTGTGGTGCCCGAAGCAGAAGCAGTTTGCAAGTGCCAGTTGGCAGTCTCCTGAAATTTTCATTTTCGAGTTTCAGAAACAGTCTTCAAAAAAGAAAAGTACCCCATTGAGGATCTTTTTTCTTGCTCCAACCGATGTCCGTAAAAGTTAATTGTCTTACCTGTGGAAAGCAAATACCTCAAAGATTTTCATTAGTACGGCATCCCTTGCTTAGGCCCAGTCCACGACATCCCTCGCTGTCGGTTTTGTGCCTTGTTCAACCCTCGAACTCTTCGTCTGGCTATCTTTGCAACAAATTATTTTGGTACTCTGTATCAGTACTCCGAAATGGCTTCGTTACACCATCCGACTATTTATCTTCCAAAAAATGTAAAGATAAAGACAGACCGCATAGGTACAAAACTGCCGATGATGCTTTTGTTAAGCTAGTTGCCAGTCCGCCGGTACTCTAGGTGCTTTCGCAGCCCCTGATACCCGCTACATCAGATGAGCAGCCCTCTACTGAGACCCATTCAGAGTCCGGTATGCCACGAGATGCATGCGGAAGTCTCTACCTTGGATGGGTCCGGAGCCCCTGTGCAGGCACAGGCTTCTGAGGGTGTATTCACGCCTACAGACTTGCATTTTAAACAGATGCCATTTTCTTCATCCAGGCCTTAAACTCTATCGACTCCTAGAAAACTGATGTCC
This sequence comes from Protopterus annectens, assembly GCF_019279795.1. Taxonomy (NCBI): domain Eukaryota; kingdom Metazoa; phylum Chordata; order Ceratodontiformes; family Protopteridae; genus Protopterus; species Protopterus annectens. Next base: position 1,794,274,917 of record NC_056741.1, on the reverse strand, counting down.
AAGCCGCATGCTCAGGCCCATATGCCTAAAAAGAAATGCTTAGAATGGCCAAAGACCTTATTACATTAGGGAAGCCAGCCTTCACCCAGTAAGAGACCTAGAACTGAATTTCCTTTTGATTCTTCTGATCAGAAATCTGATATTTGTGTTCCTTCTGATGACCAGGATTTACCCCGTCTACCTGTGAGGATTCTGATGCAGAGTATTCCATTCCCTCTGCTTCCCCTCCAGAAGATTTTTCTTTTGATGAAACCTTTCACACTGTTAGGGAGCATTTCCGCTGGGAAAGCCAATATTACTCTGACTCCAAGAAGAGGCTTAATGAATTCTTACTCCTTCCTCAGCACAGGCCTTTAGCTATCCCTCCTGTTCTGGACATTGTAGATTATGCTTTCTTGGACTCTAGCCTTTCCCCAGACACTTTACCTCCAGCTCCCAGAAAACCTGACTGGTATTAGAGTACCTGACTCCCAAGTTCATGTTCAAGAATCCTACTGCGGATCCAGAGACCATTTCCGAAGGACCAAAGGGCATTAAGGCTACTGCTGCCAAAAATCCTACCCCTTCTGAGAGATTCTAGAGCCTTGGACAGATGGGGTTAGAAGGTATACACTTTTGCTGCTTTGGCCATTAGGGCTTTAAATTGCCAGTTTCATATGTTAAAGTACCAGCAGTATATTATGGGACTACTTAAACGGAAAATGATGTTGATTCCAGACTCTGCTGAACATAAAGAATTACAGGATTTAATGCATTTTGCAGAACAAGGTTGTAAACATACTTTTGTAATGTGGTTTTGGCTCTTTAAAAGCATTTTGCAGGGCTTCTGTCACTGGGTCTGTACTTGGAAGGCAGTTTTGGCTTAAGGAGCAAAACTTGCTAGATCATGTTAAAGCTAAATTACTGGATGCTCCCTTAAACCAAGACCACCTGTTTGGCAACAAAGCAGAAGTCCTCAAAAGGATGGAGGAAAAAGCTAAATCTATGAAAACTGTTAAAGATTTCCTATAAGTACAGCCTCCCAGATTTAGTAGGCATTGGCCTTCAAAGAATTGGTCCTTTCCAGTCTCTTCCAGGCCTTCAGTCCAAACCCAGGAACAGCAGACCACCTAGGTTACAGTCTCAGGCTGCGCACAGGCCTAAGCAGTGGGGGAGGCTCCCACTTCCAAAGCAGGTAGTAGTAAGCCAACCCCCTACGGAAAAATGGCACAATGACTTTAGCCCTTCCAAGCCCTGCTCAACTGCCTACTCCCTTAGGAGGAAAATTTGTCCTGCATGCAAAAACCTGGAAACTCATTACCCAGGACAAATGGGTTTTAAATATAGTTTCCCAAGGATACAGATTCCACTTCCACACCCTACCAACCCCAAACAGTTGGCCAGACCTACCCCCAAATCATTGCGCAGCAGCCAAACAGCAGGATGTTCTTAGTGTTTCACTATTGCAGTCATTACATTTGTGTTATCTGCTTACAGTAGCCCTCAGTTGGCCTGATTAACAAAGTCTTGGGTCCTGCGTCAGTTGCTGTCCCTTCTTCCATGACATCAGGTCGTCAGGGGTATAAAACATGCAGCAGACGCCATTACATCAGTCTTTCTTGCCATGCAGTGCCCGAAGCAGAAGCAGTTTGCAAGTGCCGGTCGGCCGACTCCTGAGATTTTTGTTTTCGGGTTTCAGAACCGAAGTCTTCAACTAAAGCTAAGTACCCCATTTGGGAAACTTTTTCTTGCTCCTTACCGATGTCAGTAAAAGTTAATTGTATTACTTGTGGAAAGCAAATACCTCGCAAAGATTTTAATTTGTCTGTATTCCTTGCCTAGGCCCTGACCATGACGTACCTTGCTGTCGGTTTTGTACTTTAATCAGCGCACTATCCATCGTCTGTATATTTTCGTCTCTAAATATTTTGATTCTCTGTTTAATTGTCCAGAAATGTCAGTTTGCCATACGACCACCGGGATTCCAAAAAAAATGCAAAAATAGACAGGCCGCCAAGGTCCAAAGCTGCCAACGATGCTTCCCCCAAGTCAGTCGCCAGTTCGCCGGTACTCAGTAAGGCGCTTTCGCAGCCCCTGATGCTTGCTACTTCTGACTCTCAGGCCTCTACTGAGACCCTTTTCGGAGTCCAGTATGCCACGAGATGCTTCAACTGTGAAACCTGCGGATATCTCTACCTTGGATGGGTCCGGAGCTGCTGTGCAGGCACCTGCTTCTGAGGATGTATTCAGGCCTACGGATTTGCATATTAAACAGACGCCTCCTTCATTTTGGCCAAAGTCTGGAACCATGCCTAAGAAACCGAAGTCCAGGCCTCTATGCCTAAAAAACAAATAATGGCTGAAGGTCTTATAACTCTAATCATGGAAGCCAATCTCCCCCTTCTAAGAGACCTAGGACTGAAGTTGTTTATGAATCTTCTGACCAGGATTCTGATTTTTCTGATACTGCTGATATGGATTTGCCCTTATCTACTTATGAGGATTCTAATGCAGAGGACTCTATTCCCTCTGCTTCCCCTCCAGAGGATTTTTCTTTAGGTGAGACCTTACATACTCTAAGGGAGCATTTCCAATGGGAAAGCCAGGATTTTTCTTATTCAAAAAAGAGGCTTATGGATTTCTTACTCCTGCCTCAGTGTAGGCCTTTAGCTATACCTCCTGTACTAGACATTGTTGTTGATGCCTTTTCAGAATCTAGTTTAGGTTCATAGGTAGGTACTAGGCTATCTGCCAGAGTGCATTTATAAGCCTAGCCATAGTGTCTGCTTTCGCCGCCCCGTTGATTAATTAACTGATCCTATGTCAAGCAGAGCCAGTAGTGATCCCAGGGGCGTATTTTCTGTTACCCATCCACTCATCAAGGTTTCTCTTGAAGAGTGTTAGTGAGGGACTCTGCCTGATGTAATCTGGAATTTTGTACCAAAGCATGGGGAATTTGTGACTGGAATCTATCCCTCCAGCATGTTCTATTTATTGTTCTGGCGTGGTTTAGCTCACTAGAGAGCATGGCTCGCAGTGACTTGGATTTCTTTAGGTGGAGCATGTCCATCAATTCTGACTTGGACATGGCTTTGTAAGTCAGGCCGAGATCACCTCTGAGTAAGCGGTATGTGACAGAGTACAGCCGGAGTTTTTTCAGTCAGGCTGCATAGGACATATGTTTGAGACCAGTAATCCTCTTGGTGAGGTACTTTTATGGTCTTTCCAGCTGTTGGAAGTGTGTTGCGAGGTACATCCCAAATGGGGCATTGTACTCTATGATGGGTCTGAGTGACAAGTAGAGGGGCACTATAACCTCTATTTCTAGATGCGAACCCTTTAGTAATTAGATGGGCCACATAAAAGGATTTCCTAACTACTTTGGCAATATGATTGTCAAAGGAGAGATTACTATCTATCTGGGTCCACAGATCTCTTATTACCTCTTCTGTATTAAGGGGGTTGCCACCTATGTGGTAATTCGTGGGTGTTTTGTTTCTCCCAAACAGGACAACTGCATTTTTTGGCATTTAGCTTGAGGCCATGACTTTGACACCAGGTGTCCGACTCAGTAAGGTCCTTTTGGAGGATGTCCGTGTCAGCCGGAGAGTCAGTTATGGCTTCCAGTTTGCAGTCCTCGTCAAACTTGGTTAGCCATAGTCCTCCTGTGTTTGCCTGTACTTCTGATAAGTATATGCCGGATAGTAGGGGTCCCAGGACCGAGCCTTGCGGGACACCACTTGACTAGTTTAGAGTCGGACCTGAAGCCCGCTCTTCTTACCGTGCGAGTTCTGTCTGTAAGCCAGCTGGCAACCCATCTCGTGACGTAGGGGTTTATGTTCAGGCTGTTTTTCTGTAATACCCGAGTGGGGAATGGTGTCAAAAGCCTTGGCGAGGTCAAGGTAGGCTGTGTGTACCACCTTTCCCTAGTCTATGGCCTTGGTGACTGTCTCGAAGGAATCAACCAGGTTTAGTAGGCATGATCTGCCCTTAAAGCCGAACTGGGTCGGGTTAAGTGTTTGGAGGTTCCCAATGTCTTTGTTAATGAATTCCATGATGCGCTCCATAGCCTTGCAGACAAGGCTAGTCAGGCTTATGGGGCGATAGTTACCAGGGTCAGTTGTGGCCCCTCCTTTGTGGAGAGGAATAACTGTTGCTGTGCACCATTCTATGGGCATGTAGCCTTTGGAGAGGCTGAGGTTGAACAGCGTGTTTTGGTGGGGGTTAGTTCATTTGTAGTTCGTGCAAGTCGCTGCCTGGGACACCATTTGGTCCCATTAACGCTGTGTTTGGCTTTTGAAAGGGCTGTTTTCACCTGTGTCTGTAATTTTTGGGACACTACACTTTTCTGGTATTGTTGTGGGCCCTTTTGGAGGTGAGATGGGGGGTGAAGTTTGCACTGAATCTGCCAGGATGTTGGCAATATCAGTAGGTTCAGTATATTTTGTGCTATTTTGCACTAGTTCAATGCATATCTGCGAGTTGCCACTTAAATTCTTAACATAGCTAAAGAAGTATTTGTGGTTGTCTTTTGAATCCTTGGCTATTTTTCTTTCGAAGTTGGCCTTGATGATTTCATGACTGACCTCAGTTTCTTACTGATCAGGGATGTCTTTCCTTCTTGGGATTTGCCTTTTTTCTGAACTAGTTTTCTCCTTCTATTGTATAGCCCGTTTATTGCAGGGGTCCACCAAACTGGTTTCCTTCTCTTAAAGGAGTGAGTCTTGGTTTTGCTAGGAATGGCACGATCCATGCATCCTTGTAGGTGCTCAAAGTGCATTTGTAAAGGTTTCTGCATCTTGGGCAGCATTATCCTTTAGTGTGGGGGTTGTGAAACTTACCACCTGTCTTAAGTTGAAGTTTGCTTTAGAAAAGTGTTTTACTGTGGTTTCCTTATTTGGGATTGGTGGTGGGGTGTGGACAATCCAGTGTGATTAGTTTATGGTCTGATCTAACCAGTGACTGGTTGACCGGTGTGGAACATCTGTTGCCCATATTGGTGATGACCAGGTCCAATGTTTTCACCTCTTGTTGGGTAGTTTACCAGCCGATCCAGGGCATTTGAGTTGAATTCCAGGAAGTGCTGGGCCTGGGAATTTGTACTAGTATTGTACTGGTATGCTGCGCCACTAACTGGAGATGTAGATATTCTTGATGAATATGGATACACCCCTTCCTTTTGTGTTTTGGTCCGTGTTCTGTGGCCGAAACGTATGGTATGAGTCTTAGCCCGGTAGTGCTGGGGTTCTCTCTGGAGCCTTGAACCAGGTTTCAGTTACTGCACAGATGTCGACGTTCTCCATACTGAGGAGTGCTTCGAGCGCATGCATTTTGAGATTTAAACTCCTGGCATTGAGTAGCATGACCCTCAGTTTTTTGTTAATTGTGCTGTTTACGGAGGTGGGTTTGACTTTTGAGCTTTGCCTAAAAAAGGCACTATGGGGGCAGCAAGAGCCTTGGCCAGTATTCGAAAGCCTGGGGGTGACAGGTGCAAGCAGTCTCTTGCGAAGTAACGTGGCTTGTCGAGCATGTTGACCCAGGCTGACAGACACTGGATCCCCTTGGAATGACACCAGAAGCTTAGCCAGTTGTTGAAATTGATCATTTTTTTCTTTATACTGAGGTATCATTCTTGGTGAGGGCAGGATGCTGGTCAGGGTCATACCAGCCTGGGCTATATGATCACAGAGCTCTTCCATGTCTCTCTTCATGTAGTCCAGGAAGGTACGTCTCAGGTCATTCCCACCAACATGAAAAATGATAGTCATATTTGTACTTGTTCTGGAGTGCCCTTAGTGCTTGTTTTATGTGGCGGATTCTGGCTCCCGACAGGCAGCTTAACTGTAACCTTCTGCTTGTTCAGCCTGGTGAGTGGGACGTCAGTGTGCCTGACTAGAGAGTCACCTATTACTAGTGTTAGGTATGTTATTTCGCCTTAAGGGTTGTGATTGTGCGGCACACTGATTTTGTGTTTTATGTGTCGTTTGCTTTGTGACGGGAAGTGCAGGTTGGTTGGGTGTCTGCTTTGGAGGTCTCTGATGCTTTTGCAGGCTTTTATTTAGAGTTTCAGAGTATGTTTTTGTGTGTTTGTGTATTTTTTGCCAGTGCTGTTTTAGTAGGTCTGTGTGCGGCTTGAGTTGTGGTGCAAGTGTTAACCTTCTCCTCTTGACTGTTCCAGTCTTGGGTGGAGATAGCTTAGCTTCCAGTTTGGCTGTATAATTGCATCTCTAGCATATGTTGGTGTTTTGTGGTAGGATGAGGGGGTTGTCTGTGTACATGAGGCAGTTGTAACATTGCCTCAGGATACACAGAATCACCAGCTGGACTGGAGGGTGCACCTGAAGTTGTCCTTTGGTCATGCCTGAATAGTAGGGTGAGTTGCTTTGTCGCTTAGTTGGTGAGGGGTGAATAAAGAGCCTTGCCCCGCTGGGTAATCAGTGTCAGGGTATATTAGTGCTTGCTATTAGGTCTGAGCAAGTGCTGGGCTGTAAGATGCTTTTTGAGTGCTTAGGTTGAGAATTTGACTAGTTTCAAGGGAAAAATTGAAGAGGAGACTTTGTGGAGCTGAGAATAATTTAACTGTAGCTAACCGGCACTGTGCAAACGCATTTTTTTTTTAGTAGGGAAATGAAAGGGATAGAAATTAGTCCAAAATGGCCAATAAACTGCTAACTTCTGGGCTGGAATCACTCCTCCAGGGACAGATAGGTTGCACAAAGCTCCCCTGTCACACAGGTGAACAGAGAAACTTCCTTCTGTCCAAGTAAGGTATGGGCAACTCAGAAACTAGTATCACAGCCCTGAATTCAGCAATAGCCTGAAAACTGGATTATACTAGCTTAGAAAGGTGGGAAACAAGGATTTTTTTTTGTTTTTGTTTTTTTGAAAAGTTAAGGCAAAAACTGTAAAAAAAACAAAACAAACAAAAAAAAATACTTAAAACAGCTTTAAACGACTGCAAACAATCAGAAAAGGCTGTCACACTTTAGTGTGTACCCTACAACAGTTAAACAAATTATTTAAACAAAACTTTTTAAAAATGCAGGCAGTCAGATAAGTACAATATGTGAAAAAAACAAGCTTTTAAATCACAGTAAACACTGGAAAAATCTGCGTTTAGGCAGAAAACTGTTAAGTACAGCAAGAAAGTATAGAAAAACTGATAATCACTCCAAAGTCTCTCTGCTAAGCTAGAAGTCTTGTATCAGTTTAAGGCTTTCTAGTGCTACCCAATAGGTTACTTACAGGAAAGATGGGAAACAAGCGCAGATGTGGTCTTTTAAACCAGAAAGTTGAAAGAGATGGACAGACTGTCCAAATGGTCAATAAACTACAATTTCTGGGCCCAGAACCTCTCCTCTCATGGTAGGCCGGCTACCTAGTGCGTACCACTCCCACTGATAAGCTAGAAGGCTTTCCTCCAACACAGAAAGGCATGCGGGAATCAGAAGATTACCAACAGTCCTGGATACAGCAACTCTGTATCTGGATTAGGCTAATTACAGGAAAGGTGGAAAACTAGCGTAAGTGCGGCTTTTAAACCAGAACGTTGAAAGAGATGGAAAAAAACTGCCCAAACGGCCAATAGCTACAATATCTGGGCCAGGAACCACTTCTCTTGAGGTAGATAGGCTACCTAATGCTTACCATGCCCACTGATAATCTTGAAGGCTTCCCTCCAACACAGAAAGGCTTGGGGGGCTCAGAAGCTTACAGAGAGTCCTGGAATACAGCAAATCTGTACCTGGACTAGACTAGTTACAGGAAAGGCGGGGGAACAAGTACAAACGTTGACTTTTAAGCTAGTATGTTGAAAGAGATGGAAAAAAATGCCCAATAAACTACAATTTCTGGGCCAAAACTCACTCTTCCCATGGGTGATAGGCTACCTAGTGCTTACCCCTCCCACTGATGAGCTAGAAGGCTTTCCTCCAACACAGAAAGGCTTGGGGGCTCAGAAGCTTACTAACAATCCTGGATACAGCAACTCTGTAACCGGACTAGGCCAGTTTATAAAAAAAAAAGGTGGGAAACGGGCAGAAGTACGGCTTTCAAACCAGAAAGTTGAAAGATGGAAAAAAAAAACTGCTCAGACAGCCATTAGCTACAATTTCTGGGCCAGGGATCACTCCTGTTGTGGTAAATAGGCTTACCACTCACACTGATAAGCTAGAAGGCTTCCCTCCAACACAGAACGGCTTGGGGGGCTCAGAAGCTTGCAAAGAGTCCTGGATACTGCAAATCAGTACCTGGACTAGACTAGTAACAGGAAAGGCAGAAAACAAGTGCAAACACAGGCTTTTAAATCAAAAGGTTGAAGGATGGAAAAGCTTCCCAAACAACCAATAAACTATAATTTCTGGGCCAGAAACCACTCCTGTGGTAGGTTACCTAGTGCTTACCACTCCCACTGATAAGCTGGAAGGCTTCTCTCCAACACAGATGGGCTTGAGGGGTTAGAAGCTTACTAACAGTCCTGGATATAGCAAATCTGTACCTGGATTACACTAGTTATAGGAAAGGCGGGGACCAAACGCAAAACTGGCTTTTAACCAGAAAGTAGAAAGAGATGGAAACACTGCCCAAATGGCCAAAACCCACTCTTCCTGTGGTAGATAGGCTACCTAGTGCTTACCACTCCCACCTTTAAGCTAGAAGGCTTCCCTCCAACGCAGAAAGGCTTGGGGGGCTTAGAAGCTTACCAACAGTCCTGGATACAGCAAGTCTGTGTCTGGACTTGACTAGTTACAGGAAAGGCAGGAAACAAGCTTATATTTTTTTTTTTGTTACAGAAAAGCAGCTAAAACAGTAAATACAGTTCAAATTGTAGTGCTGGCCAGCACACCCGAGCGTGTAGCAACACTACGGCAAATACAGTTCAAATAAATGCAATTAAATTAACAAATGACTAAAAAACAAGTGCGGAAGGCAGTAAATTAGAAGGCTACTAACAAGCAGTAATAAGTGCAGAGTAAGCGCGACTGAACAGATAGCATGCAGAAGAGCAACTAAGACAGTTACAGTAAGAGCAGATGAATAAGATATATATATATATATATATATATATATATATATATATATATATATATTTATGTATCTATAATTTTTTTTTTTTGAGTGAAGGAAGAGAGCAGGATTAAGAGTCTACAGGGGTGGTCCTTCCCAAATGCTCTTTGTACACAATAAGAGTGCCTGAAATCAGAATATGATCTCACTGCACTCTGAGTGAGCAATTGTGATGGGCCCAGAAGGAGTATCCAAATACAAATCTACAAGAGGGGCGGGCAGTTTCAAAGCCACCAGCATTAATACCAAAACAAGAAATGGGAGGGTGGTGGGGAACTAACTGTAGAGAGACAGCCACAACTTCAGTTGAGTTAATATTCAGTGAAAAAAACAAATAAATTAAATACAGTACTACATGCAAAAGAACATATAAGTGTACTTAAATTCACTTGTACGTCCAGCTGATTTCAGGTAGATGTTAGCCGGCCAAAGCTCTGATATTTGACCCCTGATTCTTTGCTACCTGCTCACAGAAAACCTGACAGAGTTCCTGATTCATACAAGTTCCTTTTTAAAAATCCTGTTGCGGATCCAGAGACTAACTCACAGCAACCCAAGGGCATTAAGGCTTCTACTGCTAAAAATCCTACCCCCTCTGATAGACTCCAGGGTGCTGGATAGATGGGGCAAGAAAGTTTGCACTTCTGCAGCCTTGGCCATTAGGGCTTTAAACTGCCAGATTCATATGTTAAAGTATCAACAACATGTTATTGGATTGCTAAAACAGAAAATGATGATTCCTGACTGTGATGAAAATAAAGAATTACAGGATTTAATGCATTCTACCCAACAGGTTGGAAAACATACTTTGCAATGTGGATTTGATTCATTAAGTACCTCTTGCAGGGCTGCTGTTACTGGGTCTGTGCTCCGAAGACGTGCTTTGCTTAAGGAGCAATCTTTGCCTGATCATGTTAAAGCCAAATTGTTTGATGCTCCCTTAAATCAGGACTGCCTGTTTGGCAACAAGGCTGAGGAAGTTCTTAAAAAGATGGAAGATAAAGCTAAATCTATGCAAACTGTTAAGGATTTCTTACAAGTTCAGCCTCCTAGATTTAGTAGGCACTGGCCTTCTAAAAATTGGTCCTTCCCAGCCTCTTCCCAGTCTTTTCAAGCCAAACCCAGACAAAGCAAAAACCCCAGGTTTCAGTCTCAAGGGACACCCAAGACTAAGCAGTGGGGGGTTTCAACAACCAAATCTGGGAGTAGTAAGACTCCCCCCTATGGAAAACTGTCTCAATGACTTGCTTTTAAAACTTCCAAGCACTTCCCAACTGAATGCTCCTTTAGGGGAAAGATTGGTCTGCTGGCCACAAACTGGGAACTCATTACCCAGGACAAATGGTTTTTAAATAGTGTCCCAAGGGTGCAGATTTCATTTCTAGACGTTACCAACACCATGCAGGTAGCCAGATCTTCCCCCAAATCAGTGGGCAGAGGCTCAAAATGAAGTACACTCTCTCTCAAACATGGGGCCTATTCAGTTGGTACCAGAAGCGGAAAAGGGACAAGGTTTCTATTACAGACTTTTCCTGGTACCCAGAAAAGGCAATACATGGCGTCCTATCCTGGACCTTTCTTGTCTAAACACCTTTCTGGTGATTCCAGAATTCAAATTTCTGACTCTTCACCAGCTGCTTACTATGCTAGGAAAAGATGCATGGTTGGCACCAGAAGACTAAAAAGAAGCATACCTGCACATCCCTATCATGGAGTCTTGCAGAAGATGCCTACGCTTCAAAGCAGGCTGCAGTCACCATCAGTTCTCTGCACTGCCCTTTGACTTCTCTATTGTGCCCAGGGTATTCACAAAGTGCCTAGCTCCAGTCATTGCATTTTGCAGGCAAAAAGTATTCAAATATACCCATACCTGGACAATTGTCTAATTCAGGAAGAAAGCCAGGACATTCTTTTGAATCATGTGGCCTTTGTTCAAAAGGGTACGGACTTCTCTGGGGTTCACCATAAACGAAAAGAAATCACACCTGATACCCTGTCAAATTATATTCCAGGGAGCAAGCTTGAATACAACTTCCCAGATGGCTTTCCTCATGTTAGAGAAATGGATTCATTTGACAACCTCCTTCACTCCTTCAAACAAGTGGCCACAAAAACCCAGCTATCCGCAAGGCAAATATTGCAAGCCTTGGGGTTCATGGCCTCCTGCATTCTTCTAATTCCATATGCAAGGCTGCATATGTGGAAACTACAATGGTATCAACATTCACAGGATCTAGAAGCAAGAATTCTTGTCATACCTTGCCTACGCCTAGAGTTCCTTTGGTTGCAGAGGCCTGCCACCAAAACAGTGGACTACCATTCACATTACCCCTTGCCGACCAAATCGTAAGACGCATCAGACTATGCATGGGGGGGCTCACCTGGCAGGGAAGTGCATTCAGGGCAAATGGAACCCACGTCAAATGCACCTACACATAATCCAAAAGGAAATGTTAGCTGTACAAAATGCACTGACAGCCTTCAAGGAACACATTTTTCCATGACAACTAATGGTAAAGACAGACAACACCTCTGTTAGGTGGTACATAGACAAGCAGGGGAGGTACACATTCTTAATCCCTCTGCAGACTAGCCATGGCGTTGTGGAACACAGGCTTGAGCTACCAAGTGAATCTACAAGCTCAATTCCTGCCAGGAAAACAAAATACACTGGCAAATGGACTAAGCAGAAACCTCAGGGACCCACATGAGTGAAACTGTAACCAAGGATTTTCATTATGTTGACAAGCAAATGGGGAAGCCCAGATATATACCTGTTTGCCTCCCCCAGAACCATCAACTTGGACAAATTTTGCTCAAGGATTCCCCACAAGTTAGCTTAGAATGTGGATGTCCTGTCCTTCAGCTGGAAAAACCTATCAGTTTACGCCTTTCCTCCACTGCCTCTGCTCCCCAAGGTACTGCTAAAGATCAAACAGGACAAGCAAAGGACGATTTTAATTGCACCAGACTGGCCTCGCCAACAATGGTACCCTCTCTTGTGCAGTGTCTCCCGCTTGGCTCAATGACACCTGCCTCAGACTCCTTCCCTGTTGTCTCAGCAGGAGAACCAGATTATGCACCCTCAGCTGCTAACCCTGAACCTAGCAGCCTGGCTAAATACCTTATCTCTCCTTTACCATCCCTCAGTAAATCTGTGATGGATATTATTTTAGCGGTAAGGAGGGCCTAGTATTAGGAAATGCTATGCTGAAAAATGGAAACTATTTTGTGCCTGGAACCAATCTCAAGGAATGACCGTATTGGTGCCCAATTTACCTCAGATGCTACAATACTTGACTGAGATGCTTCATAATGGCCTGTCTTTTTCCTCCATCAAAATTCATGCCTCAGCCGTTTCAGCTCATTATAGCACAGGGCCTCCCCTCTTCTCTCACCCACTGCTCAAGCAGTTCCTCAGAGGGGCCAATAATTTAAGGCCACCCAGAACAGCTCCAACTCCAGCCTGGGATCTTGGGTTTGTCTTGGAGAAACTCACTCTTCCTCCTTTCGAGCCAGCTGCTACTGCAGATTTAAAATTTCTTTCCTGGAAAACAGCTTTCCTTCTAGCAATCACTTCTGCAAGAAGGATGCCTGAATTGCAGGCCCTTATGGCAGTGGAACCTTTAATCATCTTTCATGCGGACAGGGTGTCCCTCAGAACCAGTCCCTCCATGCCCAAGGTGGTATCCAGTGTAGCTCTTTATCAGTCCATTCATTTACCTACCTTCTTTCCTAACCCACAGAACAAAGGGGAACGGATACTGCACTCTTTAGATGTGCACTGACTGCTTAGATTCTACTTGGACAGGACTAACCCTCAAAGGAAATCTGCACAACCTCTGGTGACATTTGCTGCAGGGACAGAGGGGAAAGCTATTTCAAAACAAAGCATTTCAAAATGGATAGGCCACTGCATTCTGTTCTGCTATAAGCACCATGGAAAACCTATCCCACAGGGCATCAGACCCCATTCAACCAGGGCTGCATCTACCTCTACAGCCTTTCTTAGGGGCGTCCCTACTAGGGACATCCAAGAAGCTGCTACCTGGAGTTCTGTACATACTTTAACCAAGCATTATCATTTGCCAGTTTTCTCTAAATCCAGAGCTGGTTTTGCCACTGCAGTCTTGCAGGGCCTTATAGCTGGTCCTAATTCTATTTAAATTTCTCCTTCCAAACCTTGGCTTTGGGAATCTACCCAAATGTAATGACTGCAACAGTGAAACATAAAACTTAGTACAGTTGTGTACACTTACCATAATTGTAGATGTTAGAGTGTATTCACTGTTGCAGTCCTGTATACCCTCCCTCCAGCCCCCTTTCTTCTTTTGGCTATACATCTGCTGTCACTTACTATGCTCAAAAAGCTTTTTGGTGTATTTGCTTTTTTGTTGGAGTTATATCCTTGTATTTATAGATTTAATTGCTTCCCATTAGGGGGGCATCTGACATCTGGGGCAAGAAAAGCTGATGTAATGTCGTCTGGTGCATGTTTTATACCCCTGGCGACCTGACATCATGGAAGAATGGACAGCAACTGACGCAGGACCCAAGGCTTGGTTAATCAGGCCGACTGAGGGCTACTGCAAGCAGATAACCCAAATGTAATGACTGCAACAGTGAATACACTCAACATCTACATTTATGGTAAGTGTACACAACTGTACTTTCTCACTCAAGTGTCAGGGCTATTCAACCTGTGCCAGCTTATGAAAGGTGACAAGGGTTTTATTCAAAACTTTTCCTGGTACCCAGAAAAGACTGCTGCTGGCGTTCTATCCTGGGCCTCTCTATTCTAAACACCTTCCTGGTAATCCCAAAAATCAAAATGCTAACACTTACAGCTGCTTCTTATGCTAGGCAAAGATGCCTGGTTGGCAGCCTTAGACTTAAAGGAAGCTTTACCTGCACATTCCAATAAGGGAACCTTGCAAGAAATACCTATGCTTCAGGGCAGGCTCCATGCACTATCAGATGATGTCCTTCAAGGATGCATCTGCAGTCCTAACATATGGGTTGTCCTGCCTCAGGCAGCCCTTCGGTCGGCCGGATTCCAAAGTCTGGGTCTGGCCTCGGCTGATGTCGCACTTCACCCGACGTCACAGCTGCTGGGGTATAAAGGCATCAGCCGACGCCATTTTCCTCAGTCTTTCTTGCCGCGCGGTGCCCGAAGCAGAAGCTGTTCGCAAGTGCCGGTCGGTCAGATCCAGAGATTTCTACTACCGAAGACTTCTAAAAAAGCTAAGTACCCCGTTGGGGACTCTTTCTTGCCTCAGCCGATGTCAGACAAAGTAAATAATTGTTTAACTTGTGGGGAAAAAATACCTCATAAGGATTTCCACTCTTACTGCCTTCCTTGCTTAGGCCCAGACCACGACGTATCAGCTTGTCTAGCCTGTGCTGCTTTCAACCGACAGACACAATGACTTGGCTCTGATTCCGCCTACCAGGGAACAACTGGAAGCACCCTTGGGCGGAAAGCTAGCCTTATTTTCAGACAACTGGCATTGCATTACAGGAGACAAATGGATTCAGAAAATTCCTGACTTTCCCAGTGGAAATGCTTCCTTAAGGTATGCAAAGTTTCCCCAAAAGAGAAATCCTCAGGGGGAGAAGCAGAGGGAATGGAATCCTCTGCATCAGAATCCTCATAAGTAGGTAGACATATCCAGGTCATTAGAAGAGTCAGAGGAAACAAGAGTCTTGTTCAGAAGAGTCAAAATCAAGTTCAGCCCTAGGCCTCTTAGAAGGGGGGGGGGGGGTTCTGACTACCCCTGATCAGAGTAATTAAATCTTCAGCCATTTTGATCATTTGTTTTTTTAGGCATAGGGGCCTGTACATTTGAACTGGGTGTCAGTTTTTCAGACATAGATCAAGATTTAGGCCTTAGTATTGAAGGTGGAGTTGGTTTAATATGCAAGTCTGTAGGCCTGAATACACCCTCAGAAGCCGGTGCCTGCACAGCGGCTCCGGACCCATCCAAGGTAGAGACATCCACAGGTTCCATATGTGAAGCATCTCGCAGCATACCGGACTCAGAATGGGTCTCAGCAGTAGCCAGCAAATCAGAAGTAGCGGGTATCAGGGGCTGCGAAAGCACCTCACTGAGTACCGGCAAAATGGTGACTGGCTTAGAAGCGTCGTTGGCAGTTTTCGACCTCAACGGCCTGTCTTTTTCTTTGCATTTTTTCGGTATTCCGGTAGTCGGATGGCTAACAAATGTAATTTCTGGAAAATTAAACAGAGAACCGAAATATTTAGAAGCAAAAATGTACCGACGACAGAAAGTACGCTGATTAAATATAGCACAAAACCGACAGCAAGGTACAGCGTGGTCAAGACCTAGGCAAGGAATACATTACAAATGAAAATCTATGAGGTATTTGCTTCCCACAAATACAATTAACTTTTTACATGTCCTCCCTGTGGTCGCATGGGTTTCCTCCAGGTGCTCCAGTTTCCTCCCATATCCCAAAGACATGCTGTAGGTGGATTGGACACAATAAATTGGCCCTAGGTGTGAGTGTGTATGTGCCTGCTGTGGAAGGTTGGGCGCCGGGCTGGCAACTCGACACTGTAAAACTCCACTGCCAATCAAGAGTGGACAGGTGATCCGCTGTGGCAACCCCTAACCGGGAAAAGCCGAAAGAAGAAGACTGACATCAGTAAGGAGCAAGAAAAACTTTCCCCAACGGGGTACTTAGCTTTTAGTTCAAGACTTCGGTTCTGAAACTCGAAAACGAAAATTTCAGGAGTCGGCCGACCGGCACTTGCGAACTGCTTCTGCTTCGGGCGCCACGCGGCAAGAAAGACTGATGTAATGGCGTCGGCTGCATGTTTTATACTCCTGACGACCTGACATCATGGAAGGAGGGACAGCAACCGACGCAGGACCCAAGACTTTCTTAATCAGGTTGACTGAGGGCAACCTGCAAGCAGATTACCCAAATGCAATGACTGCAACTGTGAAACATGAAGAAAGTACAGTTTTGTACCTACCATAAATGTAGATGTCCGATAGGTATGCATCTGCAGTCCTAACATATGAGTTGTCCTGCCTCAGGCAGCTCTTCGGTCGGCCGGATTCCAAAGTCTGGGTCTGGCCTTGGCTGATGTTGCACTTCACCCGACGTCACAGCTGCTGGGGTATAAAGGCATCAGCCGACGCCATTTTCCTCAGTGTTTCTTGCCCCAGATGCCAGGTGCCCTCTAAGAAGGCTAAATTTGGATAAATGCAAATAATTCAAAACAGTAGAGAGCAAAATATATATACATATATATATATATATATATATATATATATATACATACAAACAAATACACCATAATAGATTCCCCCAGCTAGCTAAAAGAGGGGTAGGTACCCTAGGAATACCACAGAGGGGAAGCAGGGTGGGTAATCCTGACTGCAGATGCATACCTATCGGACATCTACATTTATGGTAGGTACAAAACTGTACTATGTCCTTCAAAGATGCATCTGCAGTCATATCATATGGGTAGAATACCATAGCCAAACTGGGAGAGGAGGCACTAAGATAAAGATGGTGTAGTTAAGATCCCTTGCAAAACAGCAGTTGCAAAACCTGCTCGGGATCTGGAGTATAAAGGAAGATTATAATGCTTGGCAAATGTATGCACGGAGCTCCAAGTAGCAGCTTCTAAAATGTCTTTGGTAGCCACTCCTCGTAGGAAAGCTGTAGTGGTGGCTGTAGCTCTTGTGGAGTGAGGCCTGATATTTTCAGGAGTTGTCTTTCCATGGAAAGAGTAGCAGAATCTAATGCAATTTCCTATCCATTTTGAGATTGTCTGTTTTGAAATTGCTTTTCCTTGTACTCCTGTTGCATATGCTACCAGAAGCCGGTCTGTTTTTCTGCTGACCTTAGTTCTGCCCAGATAGTAGCGCAATTGTCTGTGCACATCCAAGGTGTGTAGTAGTCTTTCTCCCCTGTTCATAGGTTCATAGGTTTATACTAGGCTATCTGCCCTAAGGCATTTATAAGCCTAGCCCAAATTATTGTGGCTTAAGCCACCCCTTATATGAAAAAATACTGTGCCCATTAGTTTGTTGTGCCTCTGTCCAGCAGTGACACAGAGATGATTCCTGGGGTAAACCTAAGATCTCCCATCCACAGGTCTAGATTTCTCTTGAACAGAGTCAGCGAGGTGCTCTGCCTCACATGGACCGGGATTTTATTCCACAGCATAGGGAGTCTCTGAGTGATAAATCTATCCCTCCAGCACATCCTATTTATATCCGTGCTAAGGTTTAAGTCGCTTGCTCTAGTGGTTTTGGTGGATTTGGATTTTTTGAGGTGGAGCATGTCCATTAATTCCGGGTTGGACATGGCCTTGTATGTCAGGCACATGTCACCTCTGAGCAGACGGTATGCGACTGAATAGAGCTGGAGTTTCTTCAATCTGGCAGCATATGACAGATTTTGGAGTCCCTTTGTGGGTTGGAGAAGAATGTAGGTAAATGAATAGCTTGGTTCAATGATACCCTGGAGACCACCTTTGGCATAAAAGTAGGATTAGTTCTCAGAGACACTCTGTCCTGATGGAAGATAAGGAAAGGCTGGACTGCCATTAATGCCTGTAACTCAGATACCCTCCTTGCTGAAGTGATTGCTAGCAGGAATGCAGTTTTCCAAGATAAGTACTGTAAGTCTGCTGTTGCTGCTGGTTCAAAAGGGGGAAGTGTTAATTTTTCCAGCACAAAGTTGAGATCCCATGCAGGTAGAGGTGGTTTCCTTGGAGGCTTTACGTTCTTGATTCCTCTCAAGAATTGCTGAGTAGAGGATGAGAGAAGACAGGTGGATCCATGTTGTACTCTGCTGAAATTGCTGATGCATGAATCTTAATGGAGGAGTAGGATAGGCCATTGTGGAACAGTTCTGCTAAGTATTCCAGGATGTTTGCTATGTTTGCCAATGAGACATTTTCTCCCTTTGCTGCACTCCAAATGAGGAATCTTTTCCATTTGGCTGAATATGTTTTCCTTGTGGAGGGTCTTCGAGCCTCCAAGATAATGTCTTTAACCCTCTGAGACAAATCTGGTTGATTTTGTTTTATGCAATATTCCAAGCAGTTAGCTGCAGTGTTTTCAAGTTTGGATGCAGGGTCTTGTAGTTGTTCTGAGTTAGAAGTAATGGACATAGAGGTAGAGGCCATGAGTGTGCCCGAGACATGCTTCTCAGTAGCGGGTACCAATGTTGTCTTGGCCAGTCTGGAGCTATCAGGATTACCTTTGGCTGTTCCTCTCTGATCTTCAGTAGGACTTTGTACATCAAAGGAAGAGGTAGAAATGCATATGCTGTCAGGTTTTTCCAGCTGAAGGAAAGTGAGTCCACCCTCCAGGCAAGTGGGTGGTATACTCTTGAGCAGAATTTCTTCAACTGGTGGTTGTGTGGGGAGGCGAACAAGTCTATCTCTGGCATTCCCCATTTCTTTGTTATGGTTTTGAAGATATCTGGATGCAGCATCCATTCGTGAGCATCCGTGGTAGTTCTGCTTAAGGTGTCTGCTAGTGAATTTTCTCTTCCTGGTAGAAATCTGGCCCGCAGTTGAATGTTGACATCCAGGGCCAAATTCCACAGGTCCATTGCCATCCGGCATAGGGGGTATGAGTGTGTACCTCCCTGTTTGTTGATGTACCACATCACTGTGGTATTGTCCGTCCTTATCAGCAGGTGACCTTGTTGGAGGAATGGTCTGAATGCCTGGATTGCATGGTTCACTGCCAGCATCTCCTTTAGATTTATGTGTAGATTCAGCTGGTTTTGGGACCATAGGCCTTGTATGCACTTGTCTTCCATGTGCGCCCCCCAGCCTAGGTCTGAGGCGTCCGTGGTGATGGTCTGGCTTGGAAGTGGTTTGTGGAAAGGCAATCCTCTGTTTATCTGACAGGCCTGAGCCCACCACAGGAATTCTTTTTTCAGGCATGGGATAATTGGAATCTGGGCTTCTAGACTGTGCTTGTGTTGAGACCATACATTCCTTAGGTACCATTGCAACTTCCTCATATGCAACCTGGCATGTGGGATCAATATGATGCAGGATGCCATGTAACCCAGGGCTTGGAGGACTTTCCTTGCAGTAAGCTGAGTTTGTGTTGTTAATGCCATGAAATAGACTGGTGGTTGCTTTTGTTTTTCCTCTGTGAGAAAAGCCATCTGAGTTGTTGTATCCAGTTCTGCACCCAAAAATGTTATCCTTTGGCATGGTACTAGCCTTGACTTTTGAAAGTTGACTGTGTATCCCAAGGCTTGCAACAGGTGTATGACATTGGCCAAATCTTTTGTTAATTTTGTCTTGTTGTCCGCTTGTCGTCCAGGTACGGGTAAATCTGAATTCCCTGAAGCCTGCAATGAGCAATTACTGATGCCAGGCATTTCGTGAATACTCTGGGCGCAGTAGATAAGCCAAAGGGCAATGCTGAGAATTGATAATGCTCTGATCCTGCAAGAAATCTGAGGTGTCTTCTGCAATCTGGTCGTATAGGGACGTGCAGGTATGCCTCCTTGAGATCTAGAGTCACCAGCCAAGACTCCTTGCCCAACATGGGAAGAAGTTGCTGTAGGGTCAGCATCTTGAATTTTGGCAAAATGAGATGTGTTTAGTGCGGACAAGTCTAGAATAGGCCTCCATTGGGTTTCTTTTCTTGGTACAAGGAATAGTCTGGAGTAAAATCCTTGGCCTTGTTTCATAGATGGTACCCTTTCTATTGCTTTCATCTGAAGTAAATTGTTGATTTGTCTTAAAGCCTCTGGCTTCTGGTTTGGTGGTAGGTTTGGCATTCCGTTCCTTCTTGGTAAAGTGTGGAAGTGAAACCTGTATCCTTTGTCTATTGTTTGCAATGTCCATTTGTGTTTTGCAATGCAATGCCAGTTTTTTGAGAATAGAGCCAACTTTCCGCCCAAGGGTGCTTCCAGTTGTTCCCTGGTAGGCGGAATCAGAGCCAAGTCATTGTGTCTGTCCTGCGGAAGTGGTTGTAGTCGCAGTTGTGGCAGTACTCCTCTGGTTGGCAGGTTGCCACTGACGACCCCTGTAGGCACCCTTTGATTGACCTCTGCCTCTTGGGCGTCTATTCCTGCCCCTCTGTGCTCTGGAGGTGTCTGGAAAGGACAAATTCTTTGAAGGCCAGTTTCTGCTGAACCTTGGAGGTTGGACCTGCAGAAAATCCTTTACTGTTTGCACAGATTTTGCTTTTTCTTCCACTTTCTTTAGAATCTCCTGTGCAGGGGAGCCAAATAAACTTTGTTTCTCCATTGGAGCATCTAGGAGTTTAGCTTTGACATGGTCTGGTAAGGATTGCTCTTTTAGCCAGGCATGCCTTCGAATTACTGCCCCAGTCATAGCTGATCTAAATGAAGCCTCCAGTGCATCATAGCCACATTTCAAGAAATGGTTAGTGACCTGCTGAGAGTTGTGTACCAAATCCTGAAGGGACTAACGGTCTAAAGGTTCAGGTGAAGAAAGCTTTTTATTCAGCTGATCTAACAAATATTGCTGGTACTGTATCATATGGAATTGACAGTTTAATGCCCTGGCAGAAAGAGTAGCAGAAGTATAAACCTTTTTCCCCATCTCTCTAATGCTCTTGACTCTCTTTCAGAGGGTAGGGTTTTTTTGGCAGTGGCAGCTGCAACACCTTTTGGGCCCTGAGAAATAGTTTCTGGGTCTGCAGCATGGGCTTTATACAAGTGGAAGTGAGAATCCGGGACCCTGTAATATCTGTCAGGTTTGGCAGGGGCCGGGGGAAGAGAATCAGGGGCAGAACTGACATTATATGCATCATCAACTACAGTTAGCACAGGTGGTATGGCTAAAGGCCTATGCTGTGGCAAGTGTAAAAAGGTCCTTGGTCTTTTTCTAGAATCAGAGAAATCCTGACCCTGCCATTGAAAGTGTTCCCTCATTGAGTGCAAAGTCTCCTCAAAGGAAAATTCTTCTGGAGGGGAGGCAGAAGGAATAGGGTCTTCTGCATCTGAATCCTCATAAGGTGAATATGGCCCTTCCTGATGGTCTGATAAATCGGATCCATCCGAGGAGTAATCAGAGGAGAGAGGTTCAGGGGGTTCAGTCCTAGGCCTTTTGTCCGGTGGAGGTTGGGAGGCCCTGTCTGGGTGAGGTTGGGAACC
This sequence comes from Protopterus annectens, assembly GCF_019279795.1. Classification (NCBI taxonomy): domain Eukaryota; kingdom Metazoa; phylum Chordata; order Ceratodontiformes; family Protopteridae; genus Protopterus; species Protopterus annectens. The sequence continues at coordinate 1,794,253,725 of NC_056741.1, read as the reverse complement.
CCTAAAAAGAGATATAAGGTACTCAGCAAGGCTGAGAATCTGAGCACTTGAGGAAGGTCTCTGAGAAGTAGATTTTGCAGGTAAAGCTTTTGAAATTTTAGCTGCTTTAGCCCTGGAGAAAGCCTTAATAGACATAGAAGCAGGGGGTCTAGCTGCCCCAAGTGCAGGAGTAGAAATGTCCAATGGGATGGTGTCGGACAATTCTTGTGCGCTTGCTTCTTCGGTAGGGATTTCTGTAGCCGACTCAGCCGGGGCCTCTCTGGCCTCGGTTGTCTGAGGTATGATTTCGGTAGAAGTAAGAACCGAGGACTCTGTTTCGGCCGAAACAGACACTCGCGGTAGGCCTAACCGTGGTTTCAGCCGAAACCGCGGGCCGCGAGTGTCTGTCCTTTTCCTTGCGTTTTTTGGCTAAATGTGTAGTCGGAGTCTCCGACGGCATTTTATATGCAAAAGCGGGTCCAAAAAACTCTTCTGCAAACTCCGATCGATGTCTGAGTCCGTCGGTTGAAGGAGGCACAGGCTAAACAAGCGGATACGTCGTGGTCTGGGCCTAAGCAAGGAAGGCAGTAAGAATGGAAATCCTTATGAGGCATTTGTTTCCCACAAGTTAAACAGTTATTTACTTTGTCTGACATCGGCTGAGGCAAGAAAGAGTCCCCAACGGGGTACTTAGCTTTTTTTAAAAGTCTTCGGTAGCTAAAATCTCTGGATCTGACCGACCGGCACTTGTGAACAGCTTCTGCTTCGGGGACCGCGTGGCAAGAAAGACTGAGGAAAATGGCGTCGGCTGATGCCTTTATACCCCAGAAGCTCTGACGTCGGGGAAAGTGCGACATCAGCCGAGGCCAGACCCAGACTTTGGAATCCGGCCGACCGAAGGGCTGCCTGAGGCAGGACAACCCATATGTTATGACTGCAGATGCATCCTTGAAGGACATCTAAATAGAATTAGGAGCGGCTATGAGGCCCTGCAGGACTGCAGTGGCAAAGCCTGCCCTGGATTTGGAGTAGAGTGGTAAGTGGTAGTGCTTTGTAAAGTGTGCACTGAACTCCAGGTTGCAGCCTCTAAAATGTCTTTGGTTGGCACTCAGAGGAAGGCTGCTGAAGTGGCTGCTGCTCTGGTTGAATGTGGCCTAATGCCCTTAGGCACTGATTTGCCATGTTGAGAATAGCAAACGAATGCAGTGACCTATCCACTTTGAAATAGTCTGCTTTGAGATGGCCTTTCCTTGTGATCCTGCAGCATATGCTACCAGTAATTGCTCAGTCTTTCTGAAAGCTTTTGCTCTGTCCAAGTAGAAGCGCAGTTGTCTGTGTATGTCCAAAAAACGTAGAAGTTTCTCACCCTTATTCTGGGGGTTTGGATAAAAGGTAGGCAAATTAATAGTTTGGTTGAGGGCCACACTGGACACTACCTTAGGCATAAATGTGGGGTTTGTCCTTAGAGAAACCCTATCTGGATGGAAAATGAAAGGTTCCACAGCCATGAGTGCCTGTAGCTCTGAGACTTGTCTTGCATAGGTTACTGATAGGAGCAGGGCTGTTTCCCATGATAAAAATTTTATATCAGCTGTAGCAGCTGGCTCAAAAGGAGGCAGAGAGTTTTTCTAAGACATAACTGAGGTCCCATGCAGGTATTGGTGATCTACATGGAGGCCATATTTTTGGCTCCTCTGAGGTACTACCTTAATAAAGGATGAGGGAAAAAAAGGTGGCTCTGTATTGTAATGAGCTGAAATGGCAGAGGCATGTATCTGAATTGATGAAAAGGATAGGCCTTTGTCCAGCATCTCAGTTAAGTATTAAAAATCTGAGGGATATTTGGAACAATCATGTCAATTCCTTGTGCCTGGTTCCAAGCACAGAATCTCTTCCATTTTTCTGCATAAGATTTTCTGGGACTGGGCCTCCTAGCCTCCAAGATAACATCCATCCCCGCTTTAGAGACAGGTGTGCTTTGAAAAGCTACATTATCCGCCATGCTGCCAGATTTAAGGTCCTGAGTTGGCTGTGCAGGATCTGATTGTTTTGTTGGGTCAGTAAGTGAGGAATTTGAGGTAATGTCCATGCTGGGCATTGAGTCAAGTTCCTTAGGATTGGGTACCAGTGCTGGCAGGGACAGTCTGGGGCAATAAGTATCATTTCTGGCTTCTCTTGTCTGACCTTTAGGAGCACCTTGGGGAGGAGAGGCAGTGGGGGAAAGGCATATACTGTTGTTTTTTCCAGCTGATAGAGCATCCACTTTCCAAGCTTGCTTGTGATAAGTCCTTGTGCAGAATCTCCATAGTTGGCAGTTGTGAGGGGAGGCAAATAGATCTACGTCCGGGCATCCCCAATTCCTTGTTATTTTGAAGACTTGTGGATCCAATTTCCACTCGTGGGGATCCATGAGGTTTCTGCTTAGTTCGTCTGCCAGAGTATTTATCTTTTCTGGCAGGAATTGTGCTTGCAGATGTACTTTGCAAGTCAATGCTGTGTCCCACAAAGTCATGGCTAGTCTGCAAAGGGGGTAGGAATGCATGCCTTCCTGCTTGTTTATGTACCACATGACTGTAGTATTGTCCTTTATCAGTAGTTGTCCTGGATGAAGTAAGCCTTTGAAGGCTGTCAGGGTACTTTGAACAGCTAGCATCTCTTTTTGATTGATATGTAGATGCATTTGGATTGCGGACCATAAGCCCTGAATACATCTTCCTGCCATGTGGGCCCCCCAGGCATAATCCGATGCATCTGTTGTCAATGTCTGCCTGGCTGGGGGTATGGTGAATGACTGCCCCTTGTTGTGGTGACAGGCCTCTGCCCACCATCGAAACTCCTGTTGCAGGCAGGGAATGAGTGCAATTATTGTTTCCAGGCTGTGGCAATGTTGAGTCCAAACACTTTTTAGATACCATTGTAGTTTCCTCATATGCAGTCTTGCATATGGAATTAGCAGAATGCAGGATGCCATGAAGCCCAAAGCCTGCAGAATTTTTCTTGCAGTTAACTGGGTGTTTGTTGCCAACTTTTTGAAATAAGTAGTCAGTTGCCTTTGTCTGGCATGAGATGAGCCATCTGGGCAGTTGCATTTAAGCTTGTACCCAGGAATATTAGCTCTTGAGAGGGTACAAGTTTTGATTTCTTTTCGTTTACTGTGTACCCTAGGCATGTTAGTAATCTTTTACAAACACCAGATGCTGTAGTAGTATGTCCTAGTTCTCTGCTTGAATAAGGCAGTCCAAGTAAGGATGTATTTGTATTCCTCTGTCTGCAAAATGCAATTACTGGTGCCAGGCATTTCGTGAAGACCCTAGGCGCAGTAGATAAGCCAAAGGGCAGTGCAGAGAATTGGTAGTGCATTGAGCCAGCCATGAATCTGAGGTCTCTAATGCATGATTGTCTGATTGGGACATGCAGGCATGCCTCTTTTAGGTCTAAAGTTACAAGCCAAGCCTTCTTGCCCAGCATGGACAGAAGCTGCTGCAGAGCCAGCATTTTGAATTTTGGAATATCCAGTTATGTGTTTAGAATAGATAGGTCCAGTATTGGCCTCCAGGCTTTGTCCTTTCTGGGCACCAAAAAAAGTAGAGTAAAATCCTTGTCCCTGCTCTTGATGTGGTACTTGCTGAATGGCCCTCATGTCCATGAGGGATGACACTTGTTTTTGTGCCTCTGCCCATTGATTTTTTGGCAGGTCTGGCATACAGTTTGCCCTTGGCAGGGTGTGAAAGTGGAACCTGTAACCTTGTGACACTATGTTCAAGACTCATTTGTCCTGGGTGATTAGGTGCCAGTTTTGAGAAAAAAAGTGCTAGTTTTCCCCCTAAATGAGCTGCCAGAAGATAAGTGCTTGGCGCTGGCAGGGGGTAGTCATTGGGACTGCTTTCTCTATGGCTGTGATTTGTCTTCTCCACTTTTGGAGGTAGAAGCACCCCATTGTTTAGACCTGTATGAGCCTTGGGGCTGGGATCTGCCTCTAGGGCGTCTGTATCTGCCTCTTTGTGGCCTGACACTGGAAAGGACCAATTCTTTGTAGGCCAGTGTCTGCTAATGTACCAGTAAGAAATCCTTGACTGTTTGCATAGATTTGGCATTGTCCTCCATTTTCTTCAACACCTCTTCTGCTTTGACACCATACAAGGCATCATGCTGTAATGGAGCATCTAATAATTTTGCTTTAACACGATCATGCAGATTCTGTTCCTTTAACCAAGCATGCCTCAATCACAGAACCCGTAACAGCGGCTCTGCAGGTCGTCTCCAAAGAATCAAAACCACATTGCAAAGCATGCCTTCCAACTTGCTCTGCTGCATGCAATAAATCCTGCATTTCTTTATTTTCTGCACATTCAGAATTCAACATTTTCTGTTTAAGCAGTGACAATGTATTGCTGATATTTAAGCATCTGAAACTGACAATTTAAAGCCCTTATAGCCAAGGTAGCCCTTGTAGCCAAGGTAGCGGAAGTGTAAATCTTTTTCCCCATCTGTCCAGTGACCTGGAATCTCTGTCAGAGGGGGTAGAGTTTTTTGCAGTGGAAACCTTGACCCCCCCCCCCTTGGTACCCCGAGAGATAGTTTCTGGGTCAGCAGCAGGGTTTTTTAAAAATACATTTGTGGGAGTCTGGAACCCTGCAGTATCTGTCTGGCTTAATAGGAGCTGGAGGTAAGGAGTCAGGAGTCAGACTGGACTCAAAATACATCTACATTGTCTAGTACAGGTGGAATAGCCAGGGGCCTGTGCTGAGGCAGCAAAAGAAAGTCTCTGAGCCTTTTCTTAGATTCTGAATAATCTTGGCTCTCCCAGTGGAAATGCTCCCTTCATGGTATGTGTTTCCCCAAAAGAATAATCCTCAGGAGAAGCTGAGGGGATAAATTCTTTCTTCAGCATCAGAATCCTCATAAGGAGGAAGAGAGTATTCCTGATCAGAAGAGGAATCAGACAAAATGGAAACCTGATCTGAAGATTCATATTCTGTCTCTTGCCTAGGCCTCTTGTCATGAGGGGGGTGGGAACCCCTGATCAAAGTAATCGGGTCTTCGGCCATTTTGAGCATCTGTTTTTTATGCATGGAGGCCTGTCCATGGGGCTGTTGTACTTTGCCTTTAAAGAGGCTTTAGTCTCTGCCTTTTATAGCTGGAGTCGTTTTAATGTACAATTGAGTAGGTCTGAAAACACCCTCAGAAGCCAATGCCTGTTCAGCGGCTCCGGACCCATCTGAGGGAATAGTCTCCGAAAGTCCAATACCTTGAGCTTCCAGCAGCCTAGTCGACTACGTGGGTCTGTAGCGGCCTGCAGGTCTAAAGTAGCAGGTGTCAGGGGCTGCGAAGGCATCTCACTGAGAACCGGTGACTGGCTTAGCGGAAGCCTCGTCGTCGGTTTTGGACCTTGGATGCCTGTCCTTTTCTTTTTCGTTGCGTTTCTTGTGAATTCTAGTAGTTGGATGGCTTTCAGATGGCATTGTGTAATTAAATCTTCTGCCAAAATAGTGAAATGCAAAATCGTACCGACGCTTAGTGTGTTGGTTAAATCTAGCACAAAACCAACTACAAGCAACGTCGTGGTCAGGGCCTAGGCAAGGAATACACTAAGAATGAAAGTCCTTGTGAGGTATTTGCTTCCTACAAGAAATACAATTAACTTTTTCTGACATCGGTCTGGAGCAAGAAAAAAGGTTTCCCCAATGGGGTACTTAACTTTTAATGAAGACTTCGGATCTGAAATTTGAACATGTAAATCTCGGGAGCCGGCCGACCGCCACTTGCGAACTGCTTCTGCTTCGGGCACCGCACGGCAAGAAAGACTGAAGAAAATGGCGTCAGCTGCATCTTTTATACCCCTGGTGCACTGACGTTAGGGAAGAGGCGACAGCAACCGACACCAGACCTAGACTTTGGAATTCAGGCCGACTGAGGGTAGCCTGCCAGCAGGATAACCCAAGTGTAATGACTGCAACAGTGAAACATGAAGAACATCTTGCTTTTGAGCCTTTGCCCCCTGATTTGGGGGGGTTCATCAGGCCAACCGTTTGGGGTTGGTAAGGAGTGCAAGTGGAATCTGTATCCTTGAAAAACTATATTTAAAACCCATTTGTCATGGGTAATGAATTCCCAATTTTTTGCCTGCAGGGCAATCTTTCCCCCTAAATGAGCAGTCAGTTGTGCAGGGCTTGGAGGTTTAAAGTTAAGTCATTGAGACAGTTTACAATTGGGGGGTGGGGGGGGGTTACTACTATCCGTTTTGGAAGTGGGAGCCCCCCACTGCTTAGTCCTGTGAATACCTTGGGACTGAAACCTGGGTGTTCTGCTGGTTCTGGGTTTGGACTAAGGTCTAGAGGAGGCAGGAAAGGACCAATTCTTAGAGGGCCAATGCCTACTGAATCTGGGAGGCTATACTTGTAGGAAATCTAACAGTTTGCATAGATTTAGCTTTTTCCTCCATCTTTTTAAGAACTACTTCGGCTTTGTTGCCAAACAGACAGTCTTGGTTTAAGGCAGCATCCAGCAATTTAGCTTTAACATGATCTGGCAAAGATTGCTCCTTAAGCCAGGCATGCCTTCTAAGGACAGACCCAGTGACAGTAGCCAGCAAGATGCGTCTATAGAATCAAAACCACATTGCAAAGTATGTTTTCCAACTTGTTAAGCAAAATGCATTAAATCTTGACTTTCAGAAGAGTCAGGAATCAACATAATTTTCTGTTTAAGCAATCCACTGATATGCTGCTGATACTTTAACATATGAAACTGGCAGTTTAAGGCCCTAATGGCCAAGGTTGCAGAAGTGTATACCTTCTTACCCCATCTATCCAGCGTCTTAGAATCTCTGGGGGAAAGAATTTTTGGCAGTAGTAGCCTTAATGCCCTTGGGTCCCTGTGAAAAAGTCTCAGGATCCGCAGTAGGATTTTTAGAGAAACTTGAGAGAGTCAGGAACCCTGTAATATCTATCAGGTTTTCTGGAAGGAGGTAAAGAGAGTCAGGGACCAAGCTAGATTCCGAGAAGGTATCAACAATGTCCAGTACAGGAGGGATGGCCAAAGGCCTGCGTTGGGACAGGAGTAAGAAATCCCTAAGCCTCTTTTTGGAGTTAGAGTAATCCTAGCATCTGTTTAATATGCAAGTCAGTAGGCCTGAATACACCCTCAGAAGCCGGTGCCTGCACAGTGGCTCTAGACCCATCCAAGGTAGAGACATCCACAGGTTCCACAGTCAAGGAAGCATCTCGCGGCATACCGGACTCCGAATGGGTCTCAATAGAGGCCTGCAAATCTAAAGTAGCAGGTATCAGGGGCTGCGAAAACGCTTCACTGAGTACTAGCTTAGGAGAAGCATCGTCGGCAGCTTTGGACCTATGCGGTCAGTCTCTGTCTATCTTTGTGGGGTTATTTTTGGAATGTCAGTAGTCGGATGGCTTACCGAAGCCATTTCTGGATAATTGAACAGAGTACCAAAATATTAAGAAAAGTAAATAAACTGATGACGAATAGTTCAATGTTTGAATAGGCACAAAACCGACAGCGAGGTATGCCGTGGTCTGGGCCTAGGCAAGGAATGCAGTACGAATGAAAATCTTTGAGTTATTTGCTTTCCACAAGAAATATAATTAACTTTTACTGACATCTGTTTAGAGCAAAAAAAGGTTCCCCAATGGGGTAATTAGCTTAGTTGAAGACTTTGGTTCTGAAACTCGAAAGTAGGTAGTTATGTACTCACCATAACGCTCGATGTATGTGGTCCATCTCACCTCACATTCTTTACTCACGGGTTTGGAGCACAGAACCGTCTCCGACTCTGCCAACTTATTTCTCTAGCACGAAGTCTCTAATTGGCTGGGCTAACCCAGTATCCCAAGATGCACCTCGCCCTAGCCCCAGATCTAGTTTGCAGCCATTCCAGTTACACCCCATACACAACCACCACTGGAAAGAGCTCCAGCCAGAAAGGAAAGAAAAAACAACTGACATTGAAGGGTTCTCAGAGCCAATTTTCCTCCAAATCCTACAGGAAGGGGGCAGGGAGGGTACGTAAGAATGTGAGACGAGATGGACCACATATATCGAGCGTTATGGTGAATACATAACTACCTGATGTTATGTGGTCCTATCTTGCCTACATTCTTTACTCACGGGTCAGCATCCCCAGCACCTCTATCCTGGGTGGCTCATAAGAAACTACTCCTGAGAACCATAGAACCAAAGGAAGCCCGGCCCCTAGAAGCCACGTCCAACTTGTAATGAGTAATAAAGGTGTGCGGAGAGGCCCAGGTGGCTGCAGCACAAATATCATCCAATGAAAGCCTGACATGGTAAGCTATTGATGTAGACACTGCCCTGGTAGAGTGAGCTTTGACGGGAAAAGGTAAATTTCTGCCTGCTGACGAATAAATAAAGGAAATACAATCTTTGATCCATTTAGAAATTGTGCTCTTGGAAATAGGACAACCTGTTCTGTTTTCTGAGAAGGACACAAATAGTTGATCAGACTTCCTAACATGCTTAGTCCTGTGTAAGTAGAATCTTAGTTGTCTTTTCACATCCAACTGGTGAAATCTAAACTCTGCCTTATTGGAAAAGTTTGGAAAGAACACTGGTAACTCAATAGACTGATGAAGATTAACAGTGGATGACACCTCAGGAAGGAAGGACGGGTTAAGTCTCAGGGAAACTCTGTCCTTATGAAAGGTCAAATACGGAGGTTTAATGTACAAAGCTTGAATCTCTGATGCTCTTCTGGCAGATGTAATGGCCATTAGGAAAGCCGTGTTCCAAGATAGAAATTTTAATTCACAGGTGGCAGCCGGTTCAAAGGGTGGTGAAGTGATGGCTTCTAACACAAAGTTTAGATCCCATGGCATGACAGGTTCTGAAACAGGAGGGCGAAGTGACCAGGTGCCTTTCAAGAAGGTCTTACAGAGTTTATGGCCCATAAGAGAAGGCTTGTAAGATGTATGAAAATTGGAAATTGCAGCCAGCTGCACCTTAATGGTAGTAGGCGCAGAGACCTGTCGGAAAAGCATGGCTAAAAAATCTAAGACCGACGGAATTGGGGGCTGTGAAGGGGTCCAAACCTTGGGCCTGAGTCCAAATGGAGAATCTCTTCCATTTGCTGGAATAAATCCTTCTGGTGGAAGACTTACGAGACGAAGACAAGATGTGTACCACCTCAGGTGAAAAAGAATGTCATCTAACTAGTGATGGAAGTGCAGCAGCCAGGCTGTCCACCTGAGGGTTCACAGGGAGGGATGGAGCTGTCCTGACATGTGAAACAGTAGGTCTGGCACTGGGTCCAGGGTCCAAGGACCGTCCACTGCGTACTGCTGAAGAAAGGGGAACCCATACTTGTCGATGCCAGTGTGGAGCAATTTGAATCATCCTGCTTCCCAAGGATATGGCTTTCTGAATCACTCTTGGTAACGGAGGAAACTGAGGGAAAGCACAGATCAGACCGGGGGGCCAATCATGGACTAGAGCGTCCCTGGGTGACTCCCCCTGTGGGGGGATCAGTGTGAAGTACTTACTGCATTTGGCATTGAGAGGGCTGGCGAAGAGATCGCAGCAAGGCTGACCCCACCTGCTGAAAATTTGAACCGCCACTCGGTTGTTCAGGGACCACTCGTAAGGCATCAGAATTGCTCTGCTCAGCCTGTCCGCTATCACGTTGGTCTTTCCCGGAATGTGCGTTGCCACTAAAAACCGTTGGGAACACACTGCCCAATGCCACACTCGCATGGCTTCTCCGCAGAGGGGATAAGACGTGGTTCCCACCTGCTTGTTCAGGTACCACACCACGGACATGCTGTCCGAGTGAACGGCAATCGTTCCCAGAGGAAGACAGCTTTGGAGTGCCCGCAATACTAGTAACACCGCTCTCATCTCTAGAACACTGATGTGCAGGTGTACCTTGTGATCTTGCCATGTGCCTTGGACCGTCCTGCCAAGATAATGCCCCCCCCACCCCATCTGGGAGGCGTCCGTGGCCACTGGAGACATAGGAATAAAACTCCTCCCCTTGTCCAGATTGGTGAAACATAGCCACCAGCGGAGGTCCTGTTTGCACCATTCCGTGAGAAGTATCAAGTGGGAAAGCAGAAGTTTCTGAAAGGAGCATTGGGCCGAAATGAGCCACTGTAGGATCCGTAAGTGTAACCTGGCTAGAGGCACCAGCATGATTGGTGGCAGCCATGGATCCCAGGAGCTGGAAAACTAACCTGGCCTGAACTCGCTTGAGGGGCAACAATGCGTGAATCTGAGACTGCAGGACTCTTATCCTCTCTTGTGGCAGAAAGGCCCACATTTGAATAGAGTCTAGCTCTGCACCTATAAAAACAACACGCTGTGAGGGCAGCAAAGCAGAGTTTTCCCAGTTCAAGGTAATTCCTAGTTGTTGACAAAGTGTAATGATAGCCACCCTGGCTTGAATGAGGAGATGCCTGGTGGGGGTGGTGAGAAGCCAGTCGTCCAGATATGGAAACACCTGGAATCCCCGACGTCTCAGGTGAGCTGTCACCACTGCCAAACACTTGGTAAACACCTTGGGGGCTGTGGTGAGACCAAAGGGCAGGGCATGAAACTGGAAGTGACTGGCTCCCAGCCGGAAGCGTAAGTGACTCCTGGATGCCTTGTCCATCTTGATGTGGTAGTAGGCATCCTTGAGATCGATGGAGCACATCCACAGTCCTTTTCCAGCAAGGGAAAAATGGACTGAAGAGTGACTATTCGGAACTTGGACTTCAGAACATAGAGATTAAATCGGCTGAGATCCAGAATGGGTCTCAGGTCCCTTGTTTTTTTCAGCACCAAAAAGAGTCTTAAGTTCCTGATCCGATATGGTCTGAGGGGACTGGTTGGATGACTCCTTTTTCTAGCAGCTTTGAAAGTTCTAGTGCTGCTTGATCCCGTTGATGGTTAAACGTCCGGGATTCTTTTGACTGGAGGGGGTGTTGATAAAGAGAGAATAGTGTAACCTCCGGTAACTATTCGAAGCACCCAACGATAATGGATGACGCTTTCCCAGGCTTCCGGATGCAACGAAATTCGGCCCCCGACTGGCAACACCTCAGGAACGCTGAAAGGAAGACCCGCAAAAGGAATTGCAGTCTCCCAAGTTGTGGGGGCCTCCTCTGCCTCTAGGATGTCTTGCAGAATAATTTCCCCCTCCTCTGCCTCTGGAGGGGGGACTCACCTTGAGCGGCAGGGAAAGACTTCTGTGACTTCTTGAACCACATTTTCCCTCCTCTCTGAGCCTTGGGGTAAGGCCTAGAAGAGAGAGAGAGAGACGGGCCCCTACGGCAGATAGGGTCTTCCCTCCTGTTCGCATCTGGTGAGGGTGTCTTTCACTTTGGTCCCGACAAGTGAGGACCCATCAAAGGGGGAGTCAGTGAAGGAAGATTTAAAGGCCTCCGCGAAATGACACAGGTGCATCCAGGCTTGCCTTCTGAGAGCTACACCTGAGCTAGCTGCCCTACTCGCCCCTTCGGCTGCATAGGATATGAGCCTCATGGACGAGTTGACAATGGAACCAAGGGTAGACAACTGGGCATTAACATTCTGCGCTACCGCCTCATGCATGTTACCCATCAGAGTGTCTCCTAGCTCCTTAAGGAGATCTCTCTGGAGCAGAGTAAAATGACAAAGATAACTCAGCGACCGCAAAGTAAAGGTCGCTGAAGACAGGGTACGCTTCCCGTACCAGTCCATACTCCTGGACTTCTTGTTAGGAGGATGGATGGAAGAAGCCTCTGCAACTTCCTGCTGAGTGGCTGCCGCCACCACCAAGGCATCTACGGAAACCCCTTTGGTCAGGAACTCTTTCCCCGGGGGAGCAGAAAGAAACTTATTTGGATGTCTGGGCACCGGTTCCACGGAATCAGGGCTCTCCCACACCCTTCGACAAATCAAATCAAGGAGTTCAATAAAGGGTGGAGACACCCAGGAGGTGGAGGGTTGAGCTCCGAAGGCCTTGAGGAATACAGACTCCTCAGACAGGGTCTTGGACGGCCAGTCGCCTCTGCCTCAAGATCTCCAGGATGCCGGAGAAAGAGACATCGGAGGACGACTTGGGGGGAACCTCTGACTCCTCAAGGTCGGTATCGGAAGTGAGGGACTCGTCCTAGGAGTCTATGTGTTTCCTCTTGCACAACTTCTTTCTAGGGGGCTCCTCCGGCACAGACACTGAGGGGCCCGCAGAAAGTTGGGGACCGCTCATGGGGGTATCCTCAGACCTTCGGGCTCCGCCATCCATGGATAGGGGGGCGTCAGAGGCTCTAGCCAGAGTGTAAGGGGGAAGGAGTGACTGATCCAGGTGATGTAACTGACTATCTGGCCAGTGCGCTCCTCATGGCCTCGAAGGTAGGTCCCTCCGAATCAGAGGACCAACCAGTCTCCGAGACCACAACTGGAGTCGGGGTTCCCCGAGCCAATGCACCGAGAGGGAGGCTTGAAACAGACAAGAGTCCCGAGGTATCCCCCTCTGGTCCAACTGAGGAAACCAGAGTACCGAAACCAGAGGACGGAACGGACATGGTTGGAGCAGACGTCGGCTCCGATAAACTCGCAATGGGTATCGGAGCTGACACGAGAACATCGCGCGGAGCACTCCAGCTCAGACAGGGGTGCTCTGAGGAGGAATCATCGGTATAAGAATAGGGACTGGCTCCGGAGCCGACTGGGTCGGAGCAGAGAACAATTTTGCCAACACCGGCGACTGCAGGAGCCTCTGCACCACCCTATCCACATCCAAATCAGACAGCCTAGAGGATTTAGAGGAAAAAGAAGGAGATCGGGATCTCCTACCCGGAGACTCATGCCTAACACTGGGTGACCGGCTTCGAATAGGCTCCAATAATATTGGGGCCGAGGTCGACTCCAGCACAACAGATACCTCCTACGGCCCCGAGGACAAGGGAGCTGGGGAGACAGTATCCACTTTCGAAATCTTCTCCGGGGGCTCCGAGGAGACAGATGGAGCCGGAGATCTTGCCTTGGAAGTCTTAGACTTTGTACTAGAAGAGTCTAAGGACTCCTCAAAAGAAGGCTTAACCAGGCCCTTCAAAATCAGCTTATTTTTTCTTTCCTGCAGTACCCTTGGGCTGAAGGCGTGGCAAAAACTGCAGGACTCTTGCAGGTGAATAGCACCAAGACAATAAACGCAGATAGAATGCCCATCTGTAATGGACATCTTGTAGCCACATTGAGCATTTTTTAAACCCAGAGGGTTTATGCTTTCTGCTCTTTAGACATAGTAATTCACAACACCCACTCAACCAACAGACACAAGAGGAAGGCGGAAAAAAAAAAAAAAACTACGAACAGCCAAGGAAACTAATTTAAACGTTTCTTTGGTGCAAGGAAAATCTAACTACCGACCAAAATACCAAACCAAACAAGTTTACACAAAAAAAAAAACACAGGAGTGGACTAGGTCCTCTAATTTAAACGGGCCTAGCCCGCCAAAACAGAGGGATACCCACAAAACGCACCACTCGCTTACACAGTACACTCACAATGAAAAACTAGCTATTAAAATAGCTTTTTACAAGAGAACAGACTGCTAAAGACTTATGAAAAGTTTTGAAAAAGGGTACTTAGCCTACTTAGCCACAGCCAAGCGAGACCACGTCCTAACTCTACGAGCGGCAAATGAGATCTGGGGCAAGGTGCATCTTGGGATACCGGGTTAGCCCAGCCAATTAGAGACTTTGTGCTAGAGAAATAAGTTGGCAGAGTCGGAGCCAAGAGTAAAGAATGTAGACGAGATAGGACCACATAACATCTAAAATTTCAGGAGTCAGCCGACCGGCGCTTGCGAACTGCTTCGGGCACCGCACGGCAAGAAAGACTCATGTAATGGCATCGGCTGCATGCTTTATAACCCTGACTACCTGACGTCATGGAAGATGAGAGAGCATCCCACACAGGACCCAAGACTTTGATAATCAGGTTGACTGAGGGGCTACTGCAAGCAGATAACCCAAATGTGATAACTGCAACAGTGAAACACGAAGAACATCTACCTCACAAAGAGGATTCTAGGCCTTAAACACTTGCCCTATATGGACAAACTCAAAACCAACTATTCTGTCTCATTGCCTACTCGCAGGGAATCTCTGTTTGACTTACAGAGCTATGTCTGACCCAGCTCTGTTAGAAATGCTACATCTAAAGATTTCCCAATCCCTCCACATCACACGCTCCAGAGACCTCAACCTCATTACCACAAACAGAACATGCTGGAGGGACAGGTTCATAACCCAGAGACTATGCATGCTATGGAATAGACTTCCCCAATACATGTCAAGCAGAGCACCTCACTGGCCCTCTTCAACAGAAATATTGAGGAGTGGATGGGAAATGGAAAACTCACCCCAGGGATCACTCCAGTGGCTCTACTTGACAGAAGCACTAGGAACTAAGGTCAGGTGGCACGATGCCAGGGTGATCCTATGGGCTAGGCTTGTAAAGGCTCCAGGGAAATTAGCCAAGTACACATTTACGAACCTATGACATTTGGTTCACAGTTGCTAGCAACTGCAAACAGGCCTTCAAAGACACAAACCCCAAAAACATCTGATTGGAACAGGACGGTACTTGGGCAATGACATTAGATCCACTAACCAGCCACACCACCAACACTAGAATCAGAGTTCATAACTTAATGAAACCAATATCTATTATCATGTTCAAGAAATGCCAGGCACAACTTTGCTGCAGAAATGATGCAATGACAGGTCAAGTATAACATGCTACAATGCCTTAAATGTCCACTACTTATGTTGCCCACTATATCCATCCATGCATATGAATCAAAAATTTTGACAGTTGACCCCATTAACAGCTGCCAGCCACAGAGTTTATTATACACGTAAAGATAGAAAGGTATCACAATAATGCACAATTTTGATTTGTGATTCCAGCATGTCAATGAGAGGAACCAGTAATACCTGGAGAAAAATCCACATGAGCAGAGAAAAAAATTCTACAAAAAAGGCACACCAGCAGAAGTCACAATATATCAAGGATTAGACCACCATTCAGAAAAAGGCAAGAGTACAGCTCTCTCCAGAGATGAGTTCACACAAGGACTTCTGCAAGCTAGTTCACATGGAGCATACTAAACACTATGCTGTAGAGACTACTGCTGCTTTATGAAACCCTCTGCATGAAACATGCTGCCTGCTAAATATTTCTCATTCAGCTTAGTGCCCAAAAAGTTCAAGTGTTCTTATGGTTAAGAAAATGACAAAAACATAAACCTTACCTGGCCCTCTGCATGTTTCCATGGTCGGTAGATTAGATCAACTGGAAAAACATCCATGCCAAGCCCTCTCTGGATTCCATATACCACTATCTGCAGGCCCTTGCTGTCAAGGATTTGAAATCCAGGGTTGTCCAATTCGTAGGTAACTTCTTTGAAATTTAAATTAGGATTCTTAAAAAATAAAAAGATTTTTTAAATAATCTGACGCCAATGTTTCAACACACAACTATGAACTTTATGTACAAGCCACCTACCTGTTAACTCAGTACAAAACCTAGGACCATGCACATTCTATTCAGATGCATTAGAATATGCAAATGTGATTAGTCCTAAACTTAAGACTCTTCTTACAGACTTTCAAGATAAAATGGAAACATTTACCTGAAATAAAATCTTTCACACTACAAATAAAGCAGTTACATATTAAGACTGCTACATCACTGCTATGCAGTACTTAAGATATTTTGTCTTTACTTGGTCAAAATGCTAACTTCAACATTACAGCAATAAAAGGCAAGCAAAAATTATTTTTATCCAGTTTCTTGAATATTTTCTTGACAAGCGTTTGAAAAGGTCTTAGGAAAGTACACTGGTCCTTGTCTTGGGTGGTATTAAACACCACTTCAAATGATCTCAAAGGTGTTGTGCACTCAGCAAGAAATGTCTTCGAATCTTTAACCATGTAGCTAGTGCCTTGCAAGATGAATCCAGAGAATCACATCCACAATTAGTAGTGCTTGACCACCTGTGGAGAGGCCGCAAAAGTTAAGAATCTCCTGTTTCAGGTCCTTATTACTGATCCCCTCCACCTTAGCCCTCATCTGTCCAAAGGGACTCCAAGAATCCAAGCAAGAGTGATAGTTCAATGCCCTGAAGGCCACAGTAGCAGATGAGCAAACTTTCTTCCAAAACCACAGTCCTACGCTTCCTGTCAAGAGGAAAGGCAGCAAGATGGAGGCAACATATTCCTGTAAAGGAACTCTGGAATTAAGGACAAATCAGGCTTAAACAAGGGGAATGGTGCACTGCTCCAGTGATACTCTGCTAAATTCATCTTCCATGATATAAATGACTGGATAAATAGCATAAAGCTTTACATCTGGCAGGCCCATGAATGTCCTCTCTCTGCTGTGCCTCAGACTCCCTTACATGCAAATGGAATGCTTCCTAGATTCTAGGAATGAACATCTCCAAATGAAAGACGCCCTGGTGGTGAAAGAGGACAGTGTCTCCTCTACGCTTTACTTATAAAATGAAGTGGGGGCATCTGGCTCATAGGCCCAGTGTATCCAATTCTGGATCCAAGATATTTGACCCCTCTGGTATTTCTTTAAGAAAGCTCAAAATCCATAGCCAGTGTGAATACATCCTTGGAAAAAGAATGAGTAGTGGAATAGGCTGATTACCTTGGCCTAACCTACCATCAAGCCATACTACACAAGCCTAAACTTTAGCTAGTTGGGCCCCAGTTTCTTAGGGAGGTAACCTTAAATATTTCAGTGTAGACACTGAGAAAGTACAGTTTTGTACCTACCATAAATGTAGATGTTAGAGTGTTCACCCTGCTGCAGTCATCACACTTGGGTTATCCTGTCGTCAGGCGGTCCCGCAGTCGGCCGGATTTCCAAAGTCTTGGTCCGACGTCGGTTGCTGTCGCCTCATCCCTGACGTCAGTGCGCCAGGGGTACATATATTGCAACAGACACCATTTTCTTCAGTTTTTCTTGCCCCAGATTGTCAGGTGCCCCCAAAAAGGTGATCCAAATTAGTACCAAAAGGTGTGGACACTGTACAAACACAAAATCCCTTCAGCTATAAGCAAATACATCAGAAAGGCATAGCAAAGATTTAGCCAGTAGATCAGAGGGGTTGGAGGGAGGGTTAACCTGGACTGCAGCAGGGTGAACACTCGAACATCTACATTTATGGTAGATACAAAACTGTACTATGTTCGTGTTACCCTGCTGCAGTCATCACACTTGGGTTGAGTCCCAAAGCTAAGGTAGGGTGGAGGCATCATAGAGGGTTAGTGGAGGCAATGAGGCCCTGCAGAACTGCAGTGGCGAAGCCTGCCCTGGACTTAGAATAAAGAGGTAAGTGATGGTGTTTGGTGAAGGAGTGTACAGAACTCCAAGTTGAAGCTTCTAAAATTTCCTTGGTAGGAACCCCCCTGAGAAAGGCTGTAGAGGTAGCTCTTGCCCTGGTAGAGTGGGATCTAATGGTAGGAGGAACTGGTGCAGAATCGTATGCAATGGCCTATCCATTTAGAAATGGTGTGCTTGGATATGGCCCTCCCTTGAGAAGCTGTAGAAGAGGAAACAAAGAGCTGGTCAGTTTTTCTGAAAGCCTTAGTTTTATCCAAGTAGTAACGAAGTTGCCTGTGAATGGTCCAAGGAATGCAGAAGTCTCTCACCTTTGTTCTGTGGATTGGGGAAGAAAGTGGGTAGGTGGATGGTTTGATTTAAAGCTACACTGGAAACCACCTTAGGCATGAAGGAAGGATTAGTTCGTACAGAAACTCTGTCTTGATGAAAAATGAGGAAAGGTTCCACTGCCATAAGTGCCTGTAATTCTGAAACTCTCCTAGCAGAAGTTTTTGCCAAGAGCAGGGCAGTCTATCAGGATAGGAACTGAAGGTCTGCAGAAAAAGCTGGTTCAAAGGGAGGTAGCGTTAGTTTTTCCAGAACAAAGTTGAGGTCCCATGTTGGTGTAGGGGTTCTTCTAGGTGGTCTAATGTTTTTTGTCCCTCTGAGGAACTGCCTTAGAAGAGGATTTGAAAATAAAGGTGGATTCGTGTCGTAGTGAGCTGAAATAGCTGAAGCATGGATTTTAATAGAGAAGGAAAGTCCTTTACGCAACATCTCAGCAAAATACTGCAGAATGTGAGGCATATGAGGCTGAGTTGTGTCTTGGCCTTGAGCTTGGTTCCAAGCACAAAACCTTTTCCATTTGTCCAAATAAGCCTTCCTGGTGCTTGGCCTCCTGGCCTCTAGAATAACATCCAGTACTGCTTGTGTGATGCTTAACTGATTTGCCATGCGGCCAGGTTTAAGGTTTTAATCTGGCTGTGTAGAATCTGCTTGTCTTGCTGCGTGAGCAAATGAGGTATTTGAGGCAATATCCATGGTGGGCTGTGAGCCATATTCTTCAATAGCGGGTACTAGTGCAGGCATGGCCAGTCTGGGGCTATGAGAATCAATCTAGGTTTCTCCTTTTTGACCTTCAAAAGAACCTTTGTGAGAAGAGATAATGGAGGAAAGGCATATGCTGTCAGGTTTTTCCAACTGAAGGAGAGAGCGTCCACTTTCCAAGCTTGATGGTGGAATGTCCCTGTACAAAATTTTGTCAGCTGGTAGTTTTGAGGACTGGCAAACAGGTCTATATTTGGTAGACCCCCATCTTTGAGTTATCATTGTAAATATTTGTGGGCCTAGCTTCCACTCGTGGGGATCTTTGATGTTTCTGCTTAGGTCGTCTGCCAATGTGTTTTTCTGTCCTGGCAGGAATTGAGCTTGTAACTGGACTTGGTAGGCCAGAGCTGTGTTCCATAAGATAATTGCTTGCCTGCAAAGAGGGTAGGAATGTGTGCCCCCTTGTTTATGTACCACATTACTGTGGTGTTGTCCGTCTTTATTGCAAGTTGTCCTGGCTGTAGTAGATCCTTGAAGGCTGTCAGAGCTTTCTGTACAGCTAGCATCTCTTTTTGGTTTATGTGCAGTTTTCTTTGCTCTGCAGTCCATAGGCCTTGAATGCATTGCCCTGCCATGTGTGTCCCCCAGGTATAGTCTGAAGCATCTGTTGTGATAGTTTGCCTGGGTGGGGGCAAGGTCAAAGGCTTACCCTTGTTGAGGTGACATGCCTGTGCCCACCATAAAAATTTCTGTTGAAGGCAGGGAATGAGAGATATCACTGTGTCCAAGCTGTGGCTGTGTTGAGACACGCTTTTTAGGTACCACTGTAATTTCCTCATATGTAGTTTTGCAAATGGTATTAGAATGCAAAATGCCATGAAGCCCAAAGCCTGCAGAATTTTTCTTGCAGTTAATTGGGTCTTTGTTGCCATTGTCTTGAAATATTGAGTCAGTTGTAATTTCTTGTCTGGTGTAAGATAAGCCTTCTGGGCCGTTGTGTCCAAGCTGGCACCCAGGACTGTCATTTTTTGTGAGGGTACTAGTTTTGACTTCTTTTCGTTTGTGTACCCCAGACAATTTAGCAGATGCTTAACAAAAGCCAGATGTTGTAAGAGAATGTCTTTTCTTTCTGCTTGGATGAGGCAGTCATCCATATATGGATATATTTGAATTCCTCTTTGTCTGCAGTATGCAATTATTGGTGCCAGGCATTTTGTGAATACTCTGGGCGCAGTAGATAAGCCAAAGGGCAGTGCAGAGAATTGATAATGGGTTGAACCTGCAATGAAACGGAGGTATTTTCTGCAACTTTGTCTGATAGGGACATGCAGGTATGCCTCCTTGAGGTCCAACGTTACCAGCCATGCTTCCTTGCCCAACATGGGAAGTAGCTGCTGTAGTGTTAGCATCTTGAATTTGGGAACTTGTAAGCAAGTGTTTAGAATTGAAAGGTCCAGAATTGGTCTCCAAGCATTTTCTTTTCTGGGTACTAGGAAGAGTCTTGAGTAAAATCCTTGGCCTTGCTCTTGAGTTGGTACCCTTTGAATGGCTCTCATGGCCATGAGAGCTGTAATTTGTTTTTGAGCCTCTGCTCTTTGATTTTGTGGCAGGTTTGGCATTCCTCTTTTTATTGGCAAGGTGTGAAAGTGGAATCTCTATCCTCGTAAAATTATGTCTAGGACCCATTTGTCCTTTGTGACCATGTGCCAGTTGTCTGCAAATAGTGTTAGTTTTCCCCCCAAGGGGGCTGACGCAAGAGCTTTGTTTGGCCAGCTGAGGTGCAAGTCATTGAGTTTGCCTTCTGGTGGGTTGAGACCCGTCTTCTCCTCCCTTCTGGGTTGGAGTGCCCCATTGGCGAGGCTTATACTGAGCTTGTGGTTGTCCTCTGCCCCTTGGGCGCCTGTATTTACCCCTCTGAGGCCTGTCAGTGGCTGGAAAGGACCAATTCTTTGTTGGCCAGTTTCTGCTGAAGCGAGGGGGTTGTACTTGTAGGAAATCTTTGACTGTCTGCATTGATTTTGCCTTATCTTCCACTTTCTTTAAAACTACTTTTGCTTTAACACCAAAAAGAACATCCTGCTGTATGGGAGCATCTAGTAGTTTTGCTTTAACATGATCAGGCAGACTTTGTTCTTTTAACTAGGCATGCCTACATATAACTGATCTAGTGACAGAGGCCTCTAAAGAATCAAACCCACATTATAAGGTATGTTTGCCCACCTGCTCTGTGGCATGCAACAAATCCTGTACTTCTTTCATTTCAGATTGTTGAGGTAGGGTGGTTATCTTTTGTTTTAACAGAGATCAGAAATTGCTGATACTTCAGCATATGAAATTGATAGTTTAGTGCTCTCGTAGCTAAAGTGGCTGAGGTGTAAACCTTTTTCCCCCATCTGACTAGTGCTCTTGAATCCCTTTCAGAAGGTACTGGATTTTTAGCCATGGAAGCCTTAGCCCCCTTGGGACCCTGAGAGATAATCTCTGGGTCAGCTACTGGGCTTTTGTAAAGGAATTTGTGGGAATCAAGTACTCTGTAGTATCTGTCAGGCTTGGCCGGGGCAGGAGGTAGAGAGTCAGGGTTGAAACTGGATTCCAAGTACACATCATCCACAATGTCCAAAACAGGAGGGATGGCTAGAGGTCTGTGTTGGGGGAGTAAAAAACTCTGAGCCTTTTCTTGGAATCAGAGTAATCCTGACCTTCCCAGTGAAGATGTTCCCTCAGTGTAAAGTTTCCCCAAAAGAGTAATCTTCTGGAGGGGAAGCTGAGGGAATAGAGTCCTCAGCATCAGAATCTTAAGGAGAGAAGGAATAGTCTTGGTCCTCAAAGGAATCCGAAGAAATAGACAGTTGTTCAGAGGAAGCAGAATATTCCTCTTGTCTAGGCCTTTTGTCAGGAGGAGGCTGAACCCGTGATAAGAGAAATCAAATCTTCAGCCATTTTGAGCATCTGTTTCTTAGGCATAGGGCCTTGAACAGGAAACTGAAGAGAAGCCTTTTTCGAGTTAGGAGTCTTCGACTTGGAAAACGTTTTGACTGTAAGAGTCGTCGGTCTGAAAACGCCTTCAGAAACCGATGGCGTTTCAGAAGTACCGACGTCCTTGGAAGGTAAATCGTCGGAAGGGCCTGAAGTAAAAGGCTGCGTCAGCCTTGTACATTCCGTCAAATATCTGTAGCGGTCTCGAGTTCCAGAACTACTGTAGTCAGAGGCTGTGATGGGGCCTCACTGATAACAGGAGAACCGGAGACCGGATCAACCGAGGCCTCGGAATCGGGCTTAGGCCTGGGCTGTCGGCCCTTGTCCCTGCGCTTTTTGTGCATGCCGGTAGTCAGTAGCTCAGACGGCATGTTATAGCTAAATTTTCTACCAAAAAAGTGTTGTGCGAAATCAAATCGTCTTTTAATAGTACGTTAATTAAATCTAGCACAAAAATGACAAGTGACGTCATGATCAGGGCCTAGGCAAGGTATGCAATAAGAATGAAAATCCTTATGAGGTATTTGCTTCCCACAAGAAATACAACTGTTAACTTTTTCTGATATCGGTTTGAGGCAAGAAAAGTTGTCCCAACGGGGTACTTGGCTTTATAGAAGACTTCGGTCTGAAATTCTAATTCGAAAATCTCAGGAGTCAGCCGACCGGCACTTGCGAACTGCTTCGGGCACCGTGCAGCAAGAAAGACTGAAGAAAATGGCGTCTTGTTGCAATATATGTACCCCTGGCGCACTGACGTCAGGGATGAGGTGACAGCAACCGACATCGGACCAAGACTTTGGAAATCCAGCCGACTGCAGGACCGCCTGACGACAGGATAACCTAAGTGTGATGACTGCAGCAGGGTAACACGATGAACATCCTCAACTCAAACTAGTAGCACATGGACACCACCCACCCCTTCCCTGAGCAAAAGAATGGGAGTCCAATGAAATGGCCCTCAGATGCCCTAACAGAAAGCATGCTGCACAGCAGCCTCACTGGTCGCACCAGAGGCATCTGACAATACAGACACTGAGGATGGGAGCTACAAAGTGCATTTCTTGTTCGGTGTTAATTTCTAGGGAAAACTTGCAAGCCTACCATAAAGTTAGATCTTCCCAAGTTATGTCCATTTACTAAAAAAGACACATGCTCATACTTCTGCATTGGCAGGGATGTCTGAAGCAAAAACTCACTCTCACTCCCTTAATGCATACCTCCCCAGCTTTCCTCCAGACAAAGTTCAACTGAAAGCAATCTACCTTCCCGGATGCAAATTAAATATTAAAAGAACCACAAATGATGTACCAACATCCCTTCCATACATCAGGGAAGGTTGACTAGGTCTCTGAAGGGGTGGGCTGTGCATTAAGACTGAACACCTTATCTTATGGTAAGCATGCAACTTCATCACCTTAATCCGGTCAGTACACTTCAAATCAAAGAGAATGTTCCAAACTACTACTTTAGTATGCATCCATAACAGAATACCATGGAGGATGGTGGTTCTAAAGGCCAACCTAGACCAGGAGAGCACTCACCTTACAGTGGTATGCAAGTAAGCAATGAAACCCACACTGCTGGGGTGCAGATGTCACCCAGAAGAATTCCTGACAGTGCTTTTAGTAGAGTGCACTTTGCATCAATGAAAGAGTGTAAAGCTTTTCCACGAGGTAGCTTAATGAAACTGCCTTTCAGTAATCAATAGAAAAGATGATACTGCAAAGTCCAGTGGTGGGCCCACTAGTGAACTAGAGCACCCTTTGGAGGGAATAGGAAAAAGCTGCTGCACTTGAGTTGATCTGGGATTCAAACAGATACGAGCAAGGCCTTCTCCATAGTGTAAGATCATGTCAGCTTCTGCCAGTCAGATCACTCATGTTGCAAACTCTCCACTGAAGGGTTGGTTTGTGCTATGATGTGTGTTACTTTCAAAAATAAAACAATTTGCCATTCCCACTACATTGCCTTATCATAACAGATGGGACCAGAGTCCTTCCATCTATATACGATACCACCAACATGCTGGAGTGGATAGCAACTGCCCATGGGAAAGGAGGCCCTGAAGAGGATGCAACAATAGGACTACACATCTCCAAGATACTTATGGGTAATGAGTCCTATTCTAGCTACACCCCTTGGACAATGACTTAAGCAATGCCTCCTCCACCCGCCCAAGGGAAATGTGTCCATGTTAACTGACAACAGGAAGAGGACATCCTTGTGTCTTTCTGTAGCCACTAAAAGATGTGCCTTTAGCACACAGATAATTTGAGAAAGGGATTTCATACCTGTGACCACTAACATAGGGTCCACTGCAGAATCATCATGGGAAAGCTGCAAAGGTGACCAGATGGGTGGTTACTGTAATGAGCTGCAGTATCACAATGATTAAGACCACCACTGGGGTAGAACAAGACAAAATACAGACTGCTGCCTTCAAGGACAGAATTTTCTACGGTGTAATGCACATTCCTGTAATGTCTTAGGGATGCCTGAGCTTGGCACGGCCTTAAAATAATAACTCAAGTCTGATGCTCTCTACTCTGGTTTAACATATGTAAGGGGATGTGAAGGTGGCCTGGAGAAGAGATCAAGGGAATGTCACTCGTCTCATATGTCCTAAGTGATGGCCTGCCACACTGACAGATGGAGGGATGGCTGACCCCTGGAAGCCTCCAGAGATGGAAAGTCAGGAAAGCTCTCCGGCATAATGCAGCAAGCTCTTAAGAGTCCACAGAATATAGTTTTCGAGACCATCTCAGCCTCTAATTTTATCATCCAGAGAAATCCTCTGGTCATGGGCTTTTGTCCTAACACTTCTGAAATGGCAGCTGAACCTTTATAAACCACAAATACTTCATATTCTAAATCCTTCAGAAAGTCCACTAAAGAGTGAAGAACTTCATATCCCCAAGACACAAGCATTCTCCCCTCTTGCTCACTCTTCAGCAGCTTTGTCTTTCACCGCTGGAAAAAACCACGAGGAGCAACGGTACAAGGGACTTGAAGTTTTCCACAAAATTACAGCATCTTGAGAACTTTCAAGATGGCTACACACTGAAACATCTTAATTTCAGCTCTCCTTGTGTGAAAAAAGAAACACATACAGGACAGTAATTCTGACTGATTTAGTAAATTCAGTTACTGGCAAATACATTGCCTGGGTGCCAGCAAAGAAAAATAGAAAGCCTGAAATAAAATCAACTAGTATATGCTAAGAAAACACTGGATAGGAGGAAACTTGCAGCTGCTCAGCAAAAAAAAAAAAAAAAAAAAAAATCATGCTACAGCTTTGATAGAAAAGATGGTTTCCAGTAATTTAACAGAAAAAATTAAATGTGCTCAGAGTTGAATAAAATAAACACTGGAGTATATCAACTCAAATAACAAAAGGCTACAAAAGAGAAGCTTTAAACAGCTATTTAGATAGAATAGTTGTGTAAAAGTTTCCATAACCATAGATGTCCTCCTCTTCCATGTTGCAGTATTCATTTTGCGTGATTTCCAGCCCTCTGGTGAACAGATGTCTGCTCCTATACAAAAGCTTAAGCCTGGCTGCTGTAGGTGCGTGGGACATCACATGTAGGACCATAAACATTGGAGTATAAATGTGATGTCTGCATGCACAGACCTCAGAACTTGAAGCTCACAGAAGTGACTAAGGCCAAGGAGAAGCAAAAGCAAATGTCCTTGCAGGGCTGCAGTGAGTGGTCTGCAGTGAGGCTATCAGGGGGATGGAGGGTGGGAAGGAATACTGCAACATGGAAGAGAAAGGACATCTATTATTATGGTAAGATTTTGCACAACTATTCTATGTTCTTCTATTCCCATGTTGCAGTATTCATACTGTGGGAGAGTACCACAGCTAGGAGGAATGTTGGGAGGTGGCTGATGTGGAGGATTCTAGGAATCCTTGCAGGATTGTCGTGGCCCTGGAGACCTGGTCCAGCTTGTAGTGCTTGAAGGCATGGACTGTGGACCAGGTTGCTGCCTCCATGATGGAAGCTGTGTCCAGACCTTTCATGACGGGCTTAGAGGTACCCATGCCTCTGGTCGAAATCATTCGCACTACTTGAGGCAATAGTTTGTGATGAGAGTATCAAAAAAGGATGGGTTTTCAGATCCAGGAAGAAATAGTTTGGAGATTGCCTTACCCAAGGCTGTGGAATGGAAGGAAATGACCAGTTGCACAAAACCAGCCTTTCAGAAAATCTGACTAAGTAGAATCTCAGTTGCCTTTGTACATCTAAGAAATTGAGGATTCTCTCCACGGAGTTAGCAGGAGGGGGGAAGAAGGTGGGTAGGTGACTGGACTGGTTTAAGGAAAGCTCATTAACTACTTTGGGCATAAAGGAGAAGTTAGTGCATACGGAAACCCTGTCATTGTGGAAGGTGGTGTAAGGAGGGCAAGCCATCAGAGCCTGTAATTCGGACACACTTCTAGTAGAGGCAATGACCACTAAAAGGATGGTTTTCCATGTGCACATTCGAAGAGATGCTGTGCTGGCTCAAAAGAGGGTAGGGTAAGCTTTTCTAGCATGAAGTTGAGATCCCAAGGAGGAGGAATGGGCTTTCTTGGTGGTCTGATGTGCAAGACCCCTCTCAGGAAAAGTTTTACATCCAGTCTAGAGAGAAGAGGCAGATGTAAAGGCAAGCATGCAGCAATGGCTGAGAGATGGACTTTGACAGAAGAGTAAGCTAGCCCCTTTGAGTCCACAGGTACAGTTCAGGACCAGGGGAGGATCTGCTAGAAATGGGTCCTTGTTTCTCAGAGCACACCATTTCAAAAATCTCTGCCATTTAGATGAGCATTTTTTTCCTAGTTGTTGGTTTCTTAGCCTCCCCTCAGGTCAGAGAGCACGTCTTTGGAGCAGTGTTGTCTAAAAGGGATCAAAAGTTGATCACCCACAAAGTTAATTGTAGTAAAGACAGTTGAGGGTGTAGGAGGGATCCCTGTTGCTAAGTTAGTAGGTCTGCCTGGTGGGGTAACTTGTGTTGAATGCCCTTGGCTAGTGAAAACAGAAGGGGGAACCAGTGTTGCCTTGGCCAACAGGGAGTCATCAGCAATATTTTTTTTTCTTCCTTCTTGATTTTCAGGAGGAGGGAAAAATGGGAAGGTGTATAGTTACATTCCCTGCCATGAAAAACTGAAGGCATCCACTCTCCAACTAGTGGTCAGTGGGTCCTGCTGCAAAATTTGTTCAGTTGTCTGTTCTGGGGGGGGGCAAACATCCAGTTGTGATGTGCCCCACTGGTGGACTATGTGTAGGAAGGTACCCCTGTGCAACATCCATTCGTGTTGCAAAGATGTGGTTCTGCTGAGCAAGTCTGCTTGTTTTCCTATGAGGGGATGCATGATGCTTTCAGGAAAAGGTGTTTTGCTGCTGCTTCTCAGATTAGTGGGGTGATCCAACATAGCCGGTATGCCTTTGTCCCTGCTTGTTTGTTTAGGTACCACATGACAGTCGTGCTGTCACAATGTGGAGTATTCCTGGTTGCAGCATGGGAAGGAAAACTTTTAGAGCTAGGAGGACAGCAGTCATCTCCCTGACATTGATGTGCTGTTTTTGCAGGGCAGGGGTCCAGCACTGTTGTACCCTGTAGCCCTTGCAGGGTCACTCCCCATCCTAGGTCTGATGCATCTGTGTACACAGACTGGGAAGTGGGAGGAAGTTGAAGAGGAATTCCCTGGTTGTTGGAAACCTGCTGAATCCACCATTTCAGCTCTAATGTTAGACAGGGTAGAAGGGGGATGAGTTTGCCTAGAGGCTGTTTGCACTGAGACCAAACAGTCTTTAGGTACCACTGGAATTTCCTCATGTGCATCCTTGCTAGTGGGAGCATGGGAATGGCTGCAGCCATGAGGCCTATAGTTTGGAGAAATTGTCTTGCAGTTAAGATGTGAGTCTATCGATAGGCTTAGAAAATGGGAGGAGAGGAACTGTACCTTGTTTGGAGGTAAGAAGGCTCTCATTAAAGCTGGTCTGAATCTGCACCCTAAGAAAACCTTGTCCTGTTGTGGGAGGAGAGGGGATTTTTGGAGGTTGAGAGTTAAACCCAGGTTGTTTAGAAGGGACATGGTGAATTTGAGATTTACCTGAAGGGAGGACTGTGATGCTGCCAAAATGATAATGTCATCCAAATAAGGTTAGATCTGAATTCCCTTGGTTCTGCAGTGGTTGATGGCAGGGGCCAAGCACTTTGTAACAACTCTGAGCATCATAGACAAGCCAAAAGGCAATGCAGTAAATTGATAATAAAACGGCCCAGAGAAGCGCAGGAACCTCCTGTGGGAGGGTTCGACTGGGATGTGCAGGTATGCATCCTTTATACAATTTCATAATGGGAATAGTAGGCACCTACAAGGTACTGTTTTAGAACAAGTTTGTGTTCCTGAATATCAGAATGTTAAATCACTTATACTATATAAAGAAGCTGTGTATATTTTAAAGTTTAAAACAATGTCTCCATTTGGTTTAAATGAAGATTTTAATTGGAAAGTGCTGCTTAACTTGATTGCCAATTATCATGAGTTTATTGTATGATTGGTATTTGTGCTTGAGTATATATTTGCTTGTGTTTTTTCATGATTTATTCTCCTTGAAGGCTTTGGCCGAGACATCAGAAAGTTTTACAATAAACTACTTTCCTGTGGATTTTGGCTGTTTTTCTATGCATTCTTTAGCTCCAGGGTAACCATGAAATCTTGAGGTGGAATAAGGGGTAAGAGTTTGAAGGGAGAGCATCTTGAAGGAGAGAACCTGTAGGAACAGGTTTAGATAAGAGGTCCAGGACAGGTCTCCAAGGGCCTTCCTTTTTTGGTACTAAGAAGAGGCAGAAGTAGAAGCTTCGTCCCTCCTGACCTGAGGGAACTAGTTCTATTGTTCCTTGGGACAGTAGTTCCTGCAGGATGGGCAGTAGTAATGGGAAAAGTGGTGGGAGTTTATTTTTGGGAGGGAAAGGAATTTTTATTGTTGTAGGTATTTCTTTACAGGAAAGAAAGTATCCTTTTTGGATGATGGAAAGAACCCACCGATCTGTAGTGATGGTTTTCCAAAAAGGGAAGCATTGGGTCAGGAGGGCAGACGACTTGGGCAAGGCAGTCACACAGAGGAGGGTCCCCCTCTATCTGGAAAGGGTTGTTTGTTGGGGGTTGTGGTTGAGGGGTTCTGGGATAAGGTTGTCTCAGAGATCCCCTACATGGTCGGGCAGAAGAGGGGCGAGATGTCGAAGTGGCCCTTCTGACAAAAGACGTTTTGGCTGGGTAATTCCTGTAATCTACAATGTAGGTTACTGTACCTGTGTACTAAGTATATATTCTACCTATGTTCCAAATTTCAGCTGTACACTACAAATCTATTAATTACCTTTATTTTAAATTATTTTTTGTTTGTTCTCTCCACTGTAACTGTTGATGTGCTGCATACCACTGTAAAAACATGTCTTTTGTAATTTGTGTGTATACTGATCATGTCTAAATAATTAATGTATCTGCTATTTTTCTATGTGGAGCTTTTCTTCCCAGGCCTCTGCTGAAAAAGGGCCTTTTTAGCTCAGACACCCCCGGTTAACAAATGTAAAAATAAAATAAATAAAATATCTGGGTACTGGAGACACCAGCAAGTGCTTAATGTCCTGCAGTTCCTTGCTTTTGTCTTGCAAGTTTTTAAATAGTTCTGCAGCATTTTTGCCAAAAAAAAAGGTTATCCAGAGGAGCATTCAAGATCTTAGCTTTAAAGTCATCTGGCAGTGGTTGTCGTCTGAGCCAGGAGTGTCTGCTGAAGATGAAAGCAGTGGGCAGCAGATCTGGCAACTGCTTCTGCAGCATCATAGCTGGAGCAGAGTCTGGCTACCTGGGTGGCCAGTGACAATTTAGAGGAAATGTCACATTTGGCTGGACAGTCTGTGGTGGCAGCAAACAAGATGGAGGCCTGAAAGACTAGGTCAAGAGCATACTTTACCATGTGAGTTTGGTAGTTTATAGCCCTGAAAGCCAGGGTAGAGGAGGTGTATACCTTTTTCCCCATCCTGTCCATGGTTTTGCTGTCTTTATCGGATGGCAGTAGGGAAGCAGAAGGCAATTGCCTAGACTGTCTGGGGATACTGCAACAGCAGCTGGGTCGGCCAAAGGTGGTTTTATGAGGAACTTGTCATCAGGGACTTTGTAAAACCTATCCAGTCTCTTAGGGACAGGAGGTTGAGATTCTGGGTTCTTGGAATACAGAAAGTACAGTTGTGTACCTACCATAAATGTAGATGTTAGAGTGTATTCACTGTTGCAGTCATTACACTTGAGTTATCCTGCTGGCAGGCTACCCTCAGTCGGCCTGAATTCCAAAGTGCTGGTCCGGCATCGGTTGCTGTCGCCTCTTCCCTGATGTCAGTGCGCCAGGGGTATATAAGATGCAGCAGACGCCATTCTCTTCAGTTTTTCTTGCCCCAGATGTCAGGTGCCCCCAAGAAGGTAGGCAATACATATCACTTATAAAAACATGCAGTAAATTAACCAAAATACCTTCATCTACAAGCAAATACACCACATAGGTTCTATAGGATAGAGATGTATAGATAAGTCCCAGCAAAGAAAGGGGGATGGAGGGTGGGTAACCTGGACTGCAACAGTGAATACACTAACATCTACATTTATGGTAGGTACACAACTGTAATATGTTCGTGTTTCACTGTTGCAGTCATTACACTTGGGTTGAATCCCAAAGCTGAGGTAGGGCGGTTGGGTCTAAAATAGGATTAGGAGTGGCTATGAGGCCCTGCAGAACTGCAGTGGCAAAGCATGCTCTGGATTTAGAGTACAGAGGGGATTTAGAGTATAGAGGTAAGTAACAATGCTTGGTAAAAGTGTGCACAGAAAGTACAGTTTTGTACCTACCATAAATGTAGATGTCCGATAGGAATGCATCTGCAGTCCTTACAAATGGGTTGTCCTGTCGTCAGGCAGCCCTTCGGTAGGCCGGATTCCAAAGTCTGGGTCTGGCCTCGGCTGGTGTCGCACTTCACCCGACGTCATAGCTGCAGTTCTTCGGGTATAAAGGCATCAGCCGATGCCATTTTCCTCAGTGTTTTTGCCCCAGATGCCAGGTGCCCTCTTGGAAGGCTAAATGTGGATAAATGCTAATGTTTCCAAATAGTAGAGCAAACACAAAAAATAAGCATGTATGTACATATATACAAACAAATACACCATAAGAGATCCCCCCCCCAGCTAGCTATAAGATGGGCAAATACCCTAGGAGTACCACAGAGGGGAAGGCGGGTGGGTAATCCTGACTGCAGATGCATTCCTATCGGACATCTACATTTATGGTAGGTACAAAACTGTACTATGTCCTTCAAGGATGCATCGCATCTGCAGTCCTTACAAATGGGTAGAATACCATAGCCAAACTAGGGGAGGAGGAAGAAGAGATTATGGTGTAGTTAGGATCCCTTGCAAAACAGCAGTGGCAAACCCTGCTCGGGATCTAGAGTATAAAGGTAAGTTATAATGCTTGGCAAATGTATGCACGGAGGTCCAAGTAGCAGCCTCTATAATGTCCTTGGTAGCCACTCCTCGTAAGAAAGCTGTGGTAGTGGCCGTAGCCCTTGTAGAGTGAGGCCTGATGTTCTCTGGAGTTTTCTTTCCATGGTAGGAGTAACAAAATCTAATGCAATTTCCTATCCACTTGGAGATTGTCTGTTTTGAAATTGCTTTTCCTTCCCTTCCTGTTGCATATACTACCAGTAGCTGGTCAGTTTTTCTATTGACCTTGGTTCTGTCCAGGTAGTAGCGTAACTGTCTATGTACATCCAAGGTATGCAACAGTCTTTCTCCCCTATTCTGTGGGTTGGGGAAGAATGTAGGTAGGTGGATAGCCTGATTTAAAGATACTCTGGATACCACCTTGGGCATAAATGTAGGATTTGTTCTCATGGACACTCTATCTTGATGGAAGATCAGGAAGGGTTGCACTGCCATTAATGCCTGTAGTTCAGATACCCTTCTTGCTGAAGTGATTGCCAGCAGAAAAGCAGTCTTCCATGATAAGTATTGTAATTCTGTTGTTGCTGCTGGTTCGAAAGGAGGAAGTGTCAATTTTTCTAGCACAAAGTTCAAGTCCCATGCTGGCAATGGTGGTTTCCTAGGAGGTTTTACATTTTTAATTCCTCTCAAACTGCCTGAGCAGAGGATGCGAGAAGACAGGAGGATCTGAGCTGTATTCTGCTGAAATAGCCGATGCATGTATCTTGATGGAAGAATAGGACAGGCCTGTGTGGAAGAGCTCTGCCAAGTATTCCAGGATGCTGGCTATGTTTACCTGTGACACATTTTCTCCCTTTGCAGTACTCCAAATGAGATATCTTTTCCATTTTGCTGCATAATTTTTCCTTGTTGAGGATCTGCGAGCCTCAAGGATAATGTCTTTAACCCTTTGTGATAAATTTGGGTTAATTGACCTAATGTAATGTTCCAGGCAGTCAGCTGCAGAGTTTTCAGGCTTGGATGCAGGATATTGTAGTTGTTCTGTGTTAACAGCAATGGAACCAGGGGTAGTGTCCATATTTGTTCCCGAGACATGCTCCTTCGCAATGAGTACCAATGTTGCCTTGGCCAGTCTGGAGCTATCAGTATGATCCTTGGATGGTCCCCTCTGATCTTCAATAGCACCCTTGTGCATCAAAGGAAGTGGTGGGAATGCATATGCTGTCAGGTTTTTCCAACTGAAGGATAGGGAGTCCACCTTCCAAGCAAGTGGGTGGTACGTCCTTGTGCAGAATTTCTTTAGCTGGTGATTGTGTGGGGATGTAAATAAGTCTATTTGTGGGAGTCCCCATTTCCTTGTAATGTCTTTGAAGATGCCCGGATGTAACATCCATTCGTGGGCATCCGTGGTAGTCCTGCTTAATATGTCTGCTAGAACGTTTTCTTTTCCCGGTACAAAAATTGCTTGTAACTGAATGTTGTAGCTCAGAGCCACGTTCCATAGGTCCAGTGCCATCCGGCATAGAGGGTATGAATGTGTGCCTCCCTGTTTGTTGATGTACCACATAACTGTTGTGTTGTCTGTCCTTATCAACTGACCTTCTCGGAGAAATGGTCTGAATGCCTGGATTGCCAATTTTACTGCCAGCATTTCCTTTAGATTTATGTGTAGGTGCAGCTGGTCTTGAGTCCATAAGCCTTGTATGCACCTGTCCAGCATGTGGGCCCCCCAACCGAGGTCTGAGGCGTCCGTCGTGATGGTTTGGCTTGGTTGAATGCTGTGGAAGGGCAATCCTGTGTTTGATTGACAGGCCTGAGCCCACCATAGGAACTCTTGCTTCAGGCATGGGATTATTGGAATTTTGGTTTCTAGGCTGTGCTTGTGTTGAGACCATAAATTCTTTAGGTACCACTGTAGCTTTCTCATATGCAGTCTGGCATGAGGGACCAGTATTATGCAGGATGCCATGAAGCCCAAGGCTTGCAGTACTTTTCTTGCTGTTAGATGGTTCTGCTTTGTTAATGCCAAGAAGAAGAGAGGTAGTTCTTGCTTTTCTGCAGTTAGGAATGCCATTTGCTTTGATGTGTCCAGTTCTGCACCCAAAAAGGTTATTCTTTGGGATGGTATCAGCCTTGACTTTTTTATATTGACTGTATATCCCAGGGCTTGTAGCAGGTAAATGACCCTTTGTAAGTCTTCTGTTAGCTTGTTTTTGTTGTCCGCTTGTATCAGGCAGTCGTCCAGGTAGGGGTAAATTTGGATTCCCTGAAGCCTGCAATGAGCAATTACTGATGCCAGGCATTTCGTGAACACTCTGGGCGCAGTAGATAAGCCAAAGGGCAATGCTGAGAATTGATAATGCTCTGATCCTGCAAGAAATCTGAGGTATCTTCTGCAATTTGGTCGTATGGGGACGTGCAGGTATGCCTCCTTGAGATCTAGAGTTACCAGCCAAGACTCCTTGCCCAGCATGGGAAGAAGCTGCTGTAGAGTCAGCATTTTGAATTTTGGAACAATGAGGAATGTGTTTAAAGCGGACAGGTCGAGAATAGGCCTCCATTTGTTCTCTTTTCTTGGTACCAGGAAGAGTCTGGAGTAAAATCCCTTTCCTTGCTCCATAGATGGTACCTTTTCCACAGCTCTCATCCTTAATAATTGAGATATTTGTTTTGGAGCTTCTGTCTTTTGATTTGGAGGTAGGTTTGGCATTCCTCTCTTCCCTGGTAGGGTATGGAAGTGGAACCTGTAGCCTTGGTCTATTGTCTGTAAAATCCACTTGTCTCTTGTGATGTAATGCCAGTTTATTGAGAATAAGGCTAGCCTTCCGCCTAAGGGTGCTTCTAGTTGTTCCCTGGTAGGCGGTGCCAGAGCCAAGTCACTGTGATTGTCCTGTTGCAGTGGTGGTGGCTGTGTCTGTGCCTCGCTGGTTGTTACCCTGCCACTGGCGTCCCCTGTAGGCACCCCTGGATTGGTTTCTGCCTCGTGATCGTCTATTCCTGCCTCTCTGTGCTTTAGAGGAGTCTGGAAAGGACCAATTTTTGGAGGGCCAATTCCGGCTAAACCTTGGAGGTTGGACCTGTAAGAAATCTTTCACTGTTTGTACAGATTTTGCCTTCTCCTCCATCTTCTTCAGTACCTATTGTACAGGAGAACCAAATAAATTGGCCTTGTCCATGGGAGCATCTAATAATTTTGATTTGACATGGTCCGGTAAGGCCTGCTCTTTCAACCATGCATGCCTTCTGATAACTGTGCCAGTCATGGCTGATCTAAAGGAAGCCTCCAGTGCATCATAGCCGCATTTTAAAGAATGGTTACTAACTTGCTGAATGTTATGTACCATTTCCTGAATATACTTCTTATCAAAAGGTTCAGAGGACAGTTTTTTAGTTAACTGGTCAAGCATAAATTCTTGATATCGGATCATATGAAACTGACAGTTCAAGGCCCTAGCTGACAGAGTAGCAGAAGTGTAAACTTTTTTACCCCATCTCTCTAAGGATCTGGATTCCCTTTCAGAGGGGAGGGGGTTTTTAGCAGAGGTAGTTGCTACAGCCTTAGGTCCCTGGGAGATAGTTTCGGGATCTGCAAAAGGAGCCTTGTATAAATGGTGATGTGTGTCCGGGACCCTGTAGAACGTATCGGGCTTAGCAGGGGCCGGAGGTAAAGAATCAGGAGCAGTACAAGCATCATTAAATGCATCATCTACAACAGAAAGAACTGGAGGTATAGCTAAAGGCCTATGTTGTGGTAAATGCAAAAAGGTTCTAAGCCTTTTCCTGGAGTCTGAAAAATCTTGGCCTGCCACTGAAATTGTTCCCTCATGGCATGCAAGTTTTCCCCAAAGGAAAATTCCTCAGGTGGAGAGGCAGAAGGGATGGACTCTTCAGCATCAGAGTCTTCGTAAGGGGAATAAGGAGCCTCTGGAGGGTCTGTATTATCTGAATCAGAGGAATCATCTGTGGACACTGGCTCAGGGGGCTCTGCTCTAGGCCTCTTCTCTGGAGGTGGATGAGAGGCCCTGTCTGGATGAGATTGGGATCACCGGATTAAAGAAAAGATACTCTGCCAAAGAACGCATTTGGGAACTGGAACTGGGCCTGTGAGAGGGGGTCTTAACAGTCCCAGTTTTTGTAGCTTTAGCTGCTTTAGCCCTAGCAAAGGCCTTAATGGACATGGCTGCAGGAGGCCTAGCAGCTCCACGTGCAGGAGTTGAAGTATCCAAGGGAATAGTGTCAGATAATTCCTGAGAAATCGCAACAGCAGGTTGGATTTCAGAAGCCGATTCCACGAGGTTAGAAGAAGCCTCGGTAGAAGGCATGTTTTCGGCTGAAGGAAGAACCGCTTGCTCGGTTTCAGCCGAAACAGAGACACTCGCGGTTGGCTTAACCGCGGTTTCGGCCGAAACCGCGGACCGCGAGTGTCGGTCCTTTTCCTTGCGTTTTTTGGATATTTGTGTAGTCGGAGGATCAGACGGCATAATGTAAGCAAAATCAGAGCCGAAAAACTGCTCAGCAAATTCCGACCGACGTCTAAGCGTCCGTCGGTTAAAAGAAGCACAGGCTAGACAAGCTGCTACGTCGTGGTCTGGGCCTAAGCAAGGTAAGCAGTAAGAGTGGAAATCTTTATGAGGTATTTGTTTCCCACAAGTTAAACAGTTATTCACTTTTTCTGACATCGGCTGAGGCAAGAAAGAGTCCCCAATGGGGTACTTAGCTTTTTAGAAGTCTTCGAAGTAGTATTCGGTAGTAGTAATCTCTGGTTCTGACCGACCGGCACTTGCGAACAGCTTCTGCTTCGGGCGCCACGCGGCAAGAAAGACTGAGGAAAATGGCGTCGGCTGATGCCTTTATACCCGAATAACTGCAGCTATGACGTCGGGTGAAGTGCGACACCAGCCGAAGCCAGACCCAGACTTTGGAATCCGGCCGACCGAAGGGCTGCCTGACGACAGGACAACCCATTTGTAAGGACTGCAGATGCATCCTTGAAGGACATCCA
The DNA here is from genome assembly GCF_019279795.1 of Protopterus annectens. NCBI lineage: Eukaryota > Metazoa > Chordata > Ceratodontiformes > Protopteridae > Protopterus > Protopterus annectens. Next base: position 1,794,217,900 of record NC_056741.1, on the reverse strand, counting down.
AAGGGCAGTGCGGAGAACTGAAAGTGCTGACTGGCTGCTCTGAAACACAGGAATTTTCTGCATGATTCCCTGATGGGGATGTGGAGGTAGGCATCTTTTAGGTCTAGGTGTCACCAGCCAGACATTTTGTGAGAGCATAGGCAGGAGCTGCTGCAAAGTTAGCATTTTGTATCTGGGGACCACCAAGGAGGTGTTCAGTTTGGATTGTCTTCCTCCTAGTTTTAGATGAGTGAAAGGAGGGGGGAGGGAGAGTCATTGCGAGTCCTTACCATATAAGCTTGGCTTAGAACTCCCTGCCTTCGAGGCGGAAGTGGTCAATTGTTGGACTCTCTGCTGGTCCTGGGATAGGGGCCTGGATGTCCTGTCCCTGTGGGGCTTACTTTGGCCCTGTCTGCTGGGTGCAGGGAAGGCCCAGTGCTTAGAGGGAAAGCTCCTGCTGAATCTGGGTGGTTGAACTTGAAAGAAATCTTTTACTGTTTGCATAAGATTTTGCTTCGTCTTCCATCTTTATAAGCAACTCTTCTGCTTTTTCCCCAAACAGGTGTTCCTTATCTAGGGGTGCATCAATAAATTTAGACTTGACATGATCAAGGAGAGGATGTTCCTTCAGCCATGCATGTCTTCTAATAACAGATCCTGTCACTGCTGCCATGCTAGAGGCTTCTAGGGCATCATATCCACATTGTAATGAGTGCTTGGCCACTTGACAAGCAGTGTGTACCAATTCTGCCAGCTCTTTTGAGTTGGCACCATCAGGAGAGGTAGCAATTTTCTGTTTTAATTGTTCCAAAGTGTGTTGATATTTTAACATGAAACAGAGTGTTCTGATAGCTAATGTTGCAGAGGTGTATACTTTCTTACCACATCTGTCCAGAGCTCTGGAGTCAGTCAGAAGGAAGTGGATTCTTGGCAGAACTAGTCTTAGCTCCTTTGGGCCCCTGTAGAATGACCTCAGGGTCTGCAGCAAGGTTCCTGTACAGGTATTTGTGAGATTCCGGTACTCTGTAGTACCTGCCAGGTTTAGCTGGAGCAGGAACTAGGGCATCAGGGGCTAAACTGGATTCAAGGAAAACAACATCCACCACTTCTAGAATAGGTGGGATGGCCAGGGGTCTGTGCTGGGGCAGGTCCAGAAACTCTAAGTAGTTTCTTTGACTGTGGGTAGTCCTGAGATTCCCGATGAAAATGTTCCCTGAGGGAGTGAAGGGTTTCCCCGAAGGAGAGGTCCTCTGGAGGTGAGGCAGAGGGGATGGATTCCTCTGCATATGAATCCACAAACAGTTAATGGCTACTGTTCCTCTTCAAATGCAGAATAATCAGATTTCTCAGACCCTTGGTCTGTCAATTTCAGGAGAAGGAAGTCTTCCTTTTTGGAGTAGGAGGCTTGAGTACCTCGGATAAGGGATAGGAGATCCTCTGCCATTTTAAGCATTTGAGCTTGGGGTGGGGGAGCAGTAGCAAGATGGTGGCTAGAAGCAGATTTCCTAGGAGTGGCTTGGCTTCGAGGCTTGAGAGAATCTGGTCTCTGAGAAATGGTAGTCTGAAGAGAAGACATCGGTTTTTGTCTAGAATGGGTAGTGTGAATGGCCTCCTCGGAAGCTAGTGCTTGCGTCGTGGCTCCAAAACCACCAGAGGCAGAGACAGCCCAAAGGCTTGGATGATTAAGTGGGTTTCTTCCGCATACTGGACTCCAAAAAGGTCTCAGCAGGGGCCTGTGTAGAAAGCTTGTCGAGCATCAGGGGCTGCGAAAGCACCTCACTGAATTCTGGAGAACTGATTACTTGCTTAGCGGTAGCATCGTTGGAAGGCTTAACCTTGAGTGGCCTCTACGTTTTTTCAGAATGTCAGCAGATTGTTGGCTGACGGACACCATATCAGAATTCAAAAATGGAATATGAAAATAACTGTCTACCAAAAGAGCTCTATGGGGAATGGTTCTTGCATTAGAGGGTACAGACGAGGTACATAATGATTTGGGACTAAACAAGTGATGCAGTAAGAATGAAAGTCTCTGTGTAGGATCCGCTTTCCACAGGTGAGACAATTGTTAACTTTTTCGGACATTGGTTAGAGCAAGAAAAAAAGGTCTCCAACGGGGTACTTAGCTTTAGACGTTTTCTGCTGAAATTCGACTTTTGGTAGCAACCGACCGGCACTTGTGCAAACTACTTCTGCTACGAGCTACACTGCAAGAAAGACTGATGTAATGATGTCGGCTGGCTTGCTTTAAAGTACAGATGACCTGACGTCAGACTACAGGCAACAGCAGCCGGCGCACAAAAACATTGACTCTGGTATTTGGGCTGGCTGAGAGCTACCACAGCAGGGATAACCCACAGGTGATGTCTGCAACAGCGAAACACTAAGAACATTGGTAAATGTCCTTCCCTTCACTGTTGCAGTATTCATTGCAACAGGAATCCTCTGCCAAGGGCAGCCTGACATCTTGATTGGGTGTCAAAGCCTTTAGGTTGCTTTAAGGTACACCATAGGTCACATATACTCTCGTGTATAGCATAGGGCATAAAGATAATGTCCAGACATACCATCCTCAGCACTGAGAGCCCCAGTAGAATACCAGTCGAAGCAGTATAGAAGTAACCAGTACATCGAGAAGAGAAAATGAACAAGGGAAGAGGGAGTGAACACCGCAACACTAAAGAGGGCATCTAACATTACGTTAAGATCTTAACCAACTGTACCCTGTTCTTTCATTTCACTGTTGCAATATTCAAATGCTCAGGAAGAAAGGGAGTAGGAAGGACCAGCAGAACTCTCTAAGAACCTAAAAATGAACCTAGCAAAACCAGCTCTAGCTCTGGACATTCCATCCAACTTTTAGTGCTTGGTAAATGTATCCACAGAAGTCCGGGTAGATGTTTCAAGAATAGAGTTAGTACTCAAGCCATTGAAAAAAGCGCCAGAAAAATCCAATACTCTAGTAAAATGAGCCTCAACAGAAGGAAGGCTGTTACGATGAAACAATAAAAAGAAATGGCTTTAGAAATCCAAGAAGAAATAGTTTGCTAGGATACAGCCAATCCTAAGGCTCTAGGATGAAAGTATACAAAGAGCTGATCAGATTTACAATAAGTCTTGATTATATCCAAAACAAAGTTGAGTTTTCTATGAAAGTTCATGTGCAGCACCTTCTCACTGGCAGATTGGGAAGTGAAAAAGTGGGCAAAAAAAATAGACTAAGAGGCAACTCATTCACCACTTTATACATAAAAGTATTAGTACGAATGGACACCCTGACTTTATGGAAGGAGGACAAGCTATAAGGGTGCGAAACTCTGACACCAGTCTGGCAGAAGTCAGAGCTAACAAAAGTACAGTCTTCCCCGAATAATAATCTAAGGAAGCTGAAGCTGCAGGCTCAAAAGGAGCCCAAGTCAATATTTCCAAAATAAAGTTAAGATCCCAGAGAGGAGGAACAGGCTTCCTTGGAGACCTAATATGAAGGACACCTTTAAGAAATTGTTTAGCTTCAAATCTAGAAAATAAAGAAGATAAAGGCAGACAAACAGTAAGAGTTGCTAAGTATGCCTTGAGAGGAATAAGCCAACCCAGCAATGAGCAGTTCTCGCAGATAACAGACCCAAAGGAACATCCACAAAGTGGATGCAGGTTACAAGAGAAAAGTTGTGTAAAATCTTACCATAACCGCAGATATCCTTCTCTTCCATGTTGCAGTATTCAACATGTGGGTTTACTCCTGCTTCACGTACATCAACGGCCAATATGCAAACGTTTGCAGTCCCTATGGGGTGCGTAGAACATCTGACGTGGCTGTAGAAACGTGGGCCCTAAATGTGACGTCCGCAGACATCAGCCCTCAGAACTGAAAGCCCCAGTTGGAGCTAGTCCTAGGAAGGGCAATGCCAGTCCTGAGCCATCCAGAAAGGGAAATGCAATGTAACAGGAGGGGAAGGAAGGTGGAAGGAATACTGCAACATAAAAGAGAAGGATATCTATGGTTATGGTAAGATTTTACACAACTTTTCTATGTCCATCTATTCCAGTGTTGCAGTATTCTACACGGGCGAGAGTCCCAAAGCTCACTGAGTGGGGAGGAGGTCTAGAAGCAGTTTCCAAGAATCCATGAAGGATAGCTCTAGCAAACCCCACCCTGGTTCTAAAATATGGTCTAGTTTCTACTGCTTGGTGAAAGTATGTATGGATGACCAATTGGCTGCTTCCAGAATAGAAGAGGTATCCAGGCCTTTGAGGAAGGCTCCTGAGGAGGCCATAGCCCTGGCGGAGTGTGCCTTGACAATGCCTTGCAAAGATTTTCCATGGTACTGGTGGTAGAAGTTGATGGCTTTGGAAATCCATACCGAGATATAGTATGGTTACTGCCTTTCCCAGGGACCTCAGATGAACGGAGACAAAAAGTTGGTCCGCCTGTCTGATGGACCTGTTTTTATGCAGATAAAACCTGAGGGGGGGGTCTAACAATCTATTGTGACACCATATAGTGAACCTTTTCCACTTAGAAAGGTAGGATTGTCTGGTATCTTTCTTTCCTGGCCTCTGGCAGAACATTTAGCATGTCCTCATTATAAGGGTGCCTTGAAAGGGATCAGAATCCTATCATCCACAGGGTGGGGTGAAGCAGCAGCCACTGTGGATGGATTAGTGACCCCTTCTGCTGTGTGATAAGGTCCACTCTGGGGGGGGGGCAACTTGTGGCGACTGCCGTCGGAAAAGTTTAGGAGTAAGGAGAACCAGTGCTGTTTGGGCCAGTAGTGAGTCACCGGCAAGATTTTCAGACTGACCTTCTGAATGAATGGGAAAGGGAGGAATGCATATAGATATTTCGCCTTCCATGAAATTGAGAAGGCATCTGTTGCCAGTGCCTGCGGTGCAGGTGCCCTGGTGCAAAAGCCTGGAATTTGCTTGTTGATGGTGGAGGCAAACAGGTCTATTTGAGGTATACCACACCTGTGGACCAGATCCAGGAAGACATCTCTGTGTAGCATCCATTCATGTTTGCTTGTTCTGGTTCTGCTCAAATATTCTGCCCATTTGTTGTGGAGAGGGGGAATGTATGTCACCTGCAGGGAGACTCCCTATGAGGAAGCCAATTCTCAGACCAAAAGGGCTGGCCTGCAGAGCAGGTAGGACTTGGTCCCTCCCTGCTTGATGATATACCACAGTACAGTGGTGTCGTCTGTGTATATCACAAGTGCCCCCTGTTGTAAAAAAGGTTGAAATACCTGGAGGGCTAGAAGGATTGCCCTCATCTCTCTGGCATTTGTGTTCTGATTTGAGGTGATTTAGCCACAGGCCATGCACCTGTCGGTGTCAAGAGGGTGGCTCCCCATCACAGGTTTGAGACACCTATGTACGTGGGTTGCAGAGGTTGGAGAGGAAGGCCTGGGTTGCACTTTACCTGAGCCAACCACCATAATATTCCTTTTTTAGGCAGGGTAGAAGGGGCACAAGTGTTACTTCCAGACAGAGAAGGTAACACTGCAGCTTCATGAGTAGCCTTTCTAAAGGAAGCATGGGTATGGTGACTGCCATGTAGCCCATAAGCCTGAGATACTGTCTTGCAGTCAACTTCATAGAGTGGAGTATCAGGAGAAAATATTCCGTCAAGGAGCTCACTTTTGGAGAGGGTAGGTATGCCTTCATGAGATCTGAGCAGATCCTGCGCCCAAGAAGCACAATGTCATGTGTTGGTTAAAGATGGGATTTTGGAAGGTTTATCTGAAATCCCAGTAACTGTAGTAGGGTCAATCACAAACTGGATGTGCCCTTGCAGTATTTCTTGGCTGGCAGCCTGGATCAGCATGTCATCCACGTAGGGGGAATATCTATATTCCCTTTATCTGCAGTAAGCCACCATAGGTGCCAAGCATTTGGTAAAGACTCTGGGTGCAGAGGAGAGTCCAAAGGGCAAGGCAGAGAACTAAGTGAGAAAAGCCCACCAAGAATTTTAAATATTTCCTGTGGGAGGGCGTGACTGGGATGTGGAGATGAGCATCCTTTATATCCAATGTAGCCAGGAATCCTTGTGGGATAATTAGAGGGAAAACGGCAGGCAGGGTTAGCATTTTGAAGGTAGGTACTTTTAGGAAGATGTTGAGATAGGAGAGATCTAGAATGGGTCTCCATGGTCCATCCTTCCTGGGGCCCAAGAAAAGCTTTGAATAGAAACCTTTTCCTTCTGCAAAGGAGGAGACTGACTATAGTGCCCTGCTCTGTCTGCAGTACTATCTGTGGTACTGGTTGTAAGAGGTGCAGCTGCTGAGTAGGTGGTCGAGGTATGCCCCGTCGTGTGAGAGGGGAGATCCAGAACATGAAGTAGCCATTTTAGAGGATGGATAGGACCCACTTGTCTGAGATGAGAAGGACCCAAAGATGGAGACAGACAGGCGGTTGGCAAGACAGGCAGGTAATCAGACCCTACCTGCCCTGTCTTGAAAGGGAGTTCTCTGGCTGGAGGAAGGGGTTGCTCTAGGCGAAAGAGGTTGTTTTCTGGTGAACTTGAGGCCTTGGAGGAGGAGCGGGTCGGGAGTGCTTCCTAATACTGTGTTTTAGAAGGATAGTTTCTATGAAACTTGGGAATTGGTGAGACCAGCAAATGTTTAAGGTCCTACATCTCTTTTCCTTTCTGTTGCAGAGATTTACAGAGGTCTGCCACCTTAGAGCCAAAAAGTGCAGCATTGTCCAGAGGAGCATCGATGAGCTTTGCCCTGAAGTTATCTAGCAAGAGTATCTGCATAAAGCAGATGCTGATCATGCTGACCTGGCAGAAGATTCAGCAGCATCATAGCTACACGGAGTGTCTGGTGACCTTGGAGGAGAGAGCCAGAAGACAGGACAGTGATGCTTTGGCAGGGGAGTCAGGAATACCTGCCAAATGTTTGGTGGCAGACTAAGACAAGGTGTACTTGGCCATGTGGGTCTGATAGTTTGTGGTTCTGAAAGCCAACATAGCAGAAGTATAAATATTTTTGCCCAATCTTTCCACTGTCTTGCTGTCCTTGTCACCTGGAAGAATAGTGGTAGCAACCAAGAGTTTAGTGCGTCTGTCAGTGGCAACAGATATAGTGGCAGGATCAGCCAGTGGGCACCTGATCAGATGCCTAGCAGTGTCAGGTACTCTGTAAAGCCTGTCAGGTCTACATTAGGCAGGAGGTTGTGAGTCAGGGTTCAAAGATGCAGAAGAAAAGACATCGAGAAAAGCAGGCAGGATGGGAAGAACAGCAGATGGGCTAGGGGGTTCCATCTGAATGAGGTTGTAGTACCTCTTTTGTACCTCAGTCATTTCTGAGGAATCCCATTTAAAGTGTTCCTTCATCCTGCTAATTGTCTCACTGAAGGCCAGATCTTCAACTGGAGAGTCAGGGTCCAGTGACTCTTCCTTTGGGGATCTGTACCCCAAGGTGAAGAGAGTTGGGAGTTGTAGGAAAGAGATCACTTGGTGGAACTTGAAAGGAGCACCTCTTCCCTGGGGAGCTGGATCTGTAGGCAGAGGCCTAGGGCTCGGGAGAGGAGAGGTGGAAGCAGTAAAAACCGGTGTAGGCCTCAGTGCCATGAAGGCACCGAAGAGGCGCTGGTTGAAAGCCTGTGAATCAAATATGGTTTCAGTAGAGGGGGAGATGTTTTCTCTTTTCCCTTCTTTTAAAAGGGGCTGTGGATGTGTGTCTGGAAAACAGTGAATGCAAGGGATCGGAAGGCTCAGACGACTCCCCAGAAAACACAGGCTCCCCCCTGGCATTGGCTAGCGGCACCAGAATAGTTTCTACGGATGTGCTCTCGCCTGTGGATGGTGCAGCATCCTTAGAAGTACCCATGACCTCAAGAGTGGCTGATCCAGAATCTGATCCTGCAACTAGGCCTATGTCGGCCACAGGCTGGAAGTCGGCCGGAAAAGGCTCAGCAGTAGTTGATGGCCATAAGGTCCTGGCCTTTTTTGGCAGTTCAGTGGGGACGTCTGAAGAGCCCTCCATCCGAAGCTTAAGTAGTTTCAGATGTTGGTTCTTGAAGTATAGGTTTAGCACATGCAAGTGACTACGCAAAGTTTTCGGTACAAATGCCTGGCAGACAGGGCAGGCCTTATGGTCGTGAGACTTTTCCAAACAGAAATGGCACTTCTTGTGGGCGTCCACATGAATGAGGGATCTGGTGGCTGTACTGACACCTACCCTTTCAAGATGACATTAACAAGCAATATTAAGTTTTAGGAGGACTGAAAAGGTCCCCAACGGGATACTTATCTGAACGAATATGACATCAGTGGTAATAGGAACACCTGGCATACGACTGGCAGCTGAAAAGTTCTGAGGTTGGTGCATGCCAAGGTCACCTTTATGGCCCATGAACGCTTGTCAACGTCAGATGCCTCACGCACCACAAAGGGACTGAAAGCTTCTGGATACTGGCCATACATACACAAGACCGATGGGTAAACCCATATGCAGAATACTGCAATATGGGAAAAGGACACCTACTGTTCCTACTTTAGAGCAAGGCAAGATGAAGTAGGTGACGGATCCTTCTATGTTACATTCCAAGAAACACGGTGCCTTGAAACTTCTGCCTCACCAAATATTAAAACATTTCTGTACAGAATGACATTGCATACATCTGGTCATCTGACTTCTGTCTCCCATGTAATCCCCCCACAGCTAGAAAATGCCAGGATTTAGCACCATGTCAATGCACACACAAGAGCATTGCTCGGATCTGGTGCAGCTTCTGGAAGTCATAACACAATTACAAACTTCTACTCCTCCTACACAGATTAAAACCATGCATCTTACAGACACTCCATGTCTGATTTCATTCAAAACTGAGATTAAATTACTGGGCTTAGGCCATAATGTTATTTCTTACTATTTTCCAGTTGAATGCAATGGCGCTTAACCTCTTTTCCAGTATTGTCTAACATATTTGATTTAGTTTAGTCAGGACCCATTTTTTTCCAAGCACCTTTACTGAATTATCACTTGTGACAGGCAAGTTTAGCTTATATAAAAGTAATCAAACTATATTAAAATATTATACTTTTAAGTATACTGCTACATATCATATACCCTATTAAATTATTCAATCTCTACTTTTTTCTTAACATCTTTATTACACTATCACTACACGGGCAATCATACATTTATATAAACAAAAACAAACCACACCGACAATCCTAGCTGCAAGCATTTTACATCTAAAACGATACTGACACACCCAACAACATTATACATCACTTATCTACCCAAGATTTCTCACTCAAACATTACATCTCATTTAAGTTCTGCTACCTTTTAAACCTCATTCCTCCCTTTTATGCATCGTTCCCACAATTCCCTTTTTTATTTAGTTTGCTCCTACCCTTTTCTACTGTTGGTACATTTTTAACACAAGCAATTTTACAAATCCATTTTTAACACAAGGACCTGTACAAATCAGTTTGATATTCAAACAATTCCCTACTATATTCCAGCTAGCTGTGCTGGCATACATTACACATCCACTGCCCTACTTCTGGCATAGCTGGCAATATCTCACATCAGCAGTCCACAAAAACTGTTTTCAGTTACTTTACACCACTTTTAAACAGAAAAAAACAAGCTGCATAAAAAAGTTGGTCTCAGGAGAGTCTATTAGAACACAACACTCGTAGCTTTAAAATAACTTTCCTAAAAAGTAATACAACAAAATTAAGAAAAGGGTAGCCCCTCCCCCCAAAGGGAACATATCTGCCCAGAAAAGAAAAGCACAAGCTAACAATCCATCCCTCAAAAGTCTTGGAAGAATGCACTCTTTGGCAGCAATGAAGCTCTGAAGGGCTTCATGCCCAAACTTGTCTTCTAATCATCTCAGCTCAAGCTACCCGACAGTTCAGGTACATGGAAGGTGCCCTGAAGCTTTGGAAGCTGGACATCTGTTGTGTCCTTGTCAGGGTATAACCTATATAGCTAAGGCTACTATAGCACTGAAACAGGATAAACATAGTCCTGGAATGTCTTGCTGTCTTTATGTGATCGTAAGAATCCTTGAAATCCACAGCGCATATCCAATTGTCCTTCCTCAGTGCAGGCAGAAAGGACTGCACTGTTACCATCCATAACTTAAACTATTTGATGAACATATTTAACTTGCTTAGGTTCAAATTAAGCCCAAGATCCTTACCTTTTTGGGGAACAAAAACAATCCTGAATAGACCCTGGATCCTTCTCTGGTCTGGTGAAAACTCCTGGATGACTAGCTTTCTGAGCAGCTTTCAAGAACCTCTACTGCTGCTCCCTTCTTTGATGGGGTGGAAAGACTGACTACTTAAGTAGAGGAGTAAACTGAAAGGGGACACCATAATTTTGGAAAATATTCAACAAGGCATTTGACATAGCACCTTGACTGCTTCCAGAATGCAGCAGAGGGCAAACATTCAGAAACACTTAGCTTGCCAACGGAGGATCACTTAAAGCCCTGATTTTACCGTCCACCCCTGCACTTAGTGACATCCACAAGTCCCCCCATTTGCCCCAGGGGGACCATTATCTGAAGCATCCTGAAAATGCTGTTGACATTTTAACAATCATCCATCCCCTACCCCACCTCCACACATACAGAAGGCAAAAACTAATTTACGCATGTAAAGAAAAGTTGTGTAAACTCTTACCATAACCACAGATGTCCTCCCCTATTACACTGCAGTATTCTGTACAGCTGGGTTTTCTCCTCTTGCTACCCGAATGTCTGCCCAGTATACAAAAGTGTGCAGTCACTGCATGGGGCATCTGACATGGCCAGCAAAGTTTGGGCCATAAAAGTGACGTCTGCACACACCAAACTTCAGAACTGAGCGCCCCAGTCAGAATCAGTCCCAGAGAAGGCAGTGGAAGTCCTGTGCCATCCAAGAAGGGAAATGCCTGACATCAGGAGAGATAGGTGGGAGGGAAGGAATACTGCAACATGGAAGACAAAGACATCTATGGTTATGGTAAGATTTTATACAACTTTTCTGTGTCCTTCTATTCACATGTTGCAGTATTCTGTACAGTCGGGCGAGTACCAAAGCTCACTGCGAGGAAGGGGGTGGTGGCCTAGAAGAATTCTCCAGGAATCTATGGAGGACAGCCCTGGATGGAAATCTGGTCTATTTTGAAATGCTTTGTGAAGGTATGCACAGGTGACCAAGTGGCTGCTTCAAGAATACTAGAAGCGTCCAGGCCTTTGAAGGCAGCTGTAGATAAAACCATTGCCCTACTGGAATGTGCTTTAACAGTACCATGCAAGGGTTTCCCATGGTATGTGTAGCAAAATGTAATAGCCCTGGAAATCCAGGCTGAAATTATTTCCTTAGTCACCGTTTTTCCTAATGCCCTGGGATGAAAGACAATTGGTCAGACTGTCTGATGGGTTTGGTTTTGTGCAGATGAAATCTGAGCTGTCTGTGCACATTTAGGGAATGAAGTACTCCCTCACGGTCTCCCAGTGGGTTGGGAAAGCATGTGAGAAGGTGGATGGCTTGGTTTAAGGAAAGGTCATTGACCACCTTGGGCATGAACGATGGGATGGTTCTGGGGGTCACCCTCTCTCTGCGGAAGATAAGGAAAGGTGGAATAGCCATGAGAGCATGCAACTCAAACTCTCTAGAGGAGGTCAAGCCCACCAGCAGAATAGTCTTCCATGTGCAGTGTTTTAGGGAAGCTTTGGATGCTTGCTCAAAGAGGGAGTATGAGCTTCTCTAAAACGTAGTTCAGGTCCTATGGAGGTGGAATGGGTTTCCTTGGTGGTCTGAGAAGTACTCCTTTAAGGTACAGTTTTGTAGGCAATCTGAACACTAAGGGTGGGTCCAGAGGAAGGCAGGCAGTAATGGCAGACAAATGTGCCTTGATAGAGAAAAATGCTAACCCTGTCTGCAAAAATCTCACATGGGTAAGAGAGCACTAGGGGGACCTCACTTTGCAAAGGGTCCAACTGCCTTCTAAGACACCATATGGAAAATATTTTCCACTTGGATACGCAAGATCTCCTGGTACTTGGTTTCCTGGCCTCCTACAGGACAGTGAGCATGTTCTCATTGTTTAAGTGTCTGAAAGGGATCAGAATCCTATCACCCAAAAGGTGAAGTGTAGAGATTGCCAATGTGGATGAATTTGGGTTCTTGTCCTGCATGAGGTGGTCCACTGAGGGGTAACTTTTGGTGACTGCCGTTGGCTAATTGCAGGAGGGGGACCCATTGCTGTCTTGGCCAATAGGGATTCACCAGCAAGATTTTCGGCTTGTCCTGCTGGATTTTCAGCAGGACTTTCTGAACATGAGTGGGGGGGGGGGGGGTGCATAGAGAAACATCCCCTTCCAGGAGATTGAAAAGGCATCTGTTGCCATCGCCAGATGTTCCGGCAGTCAGGTGCAGGAGAGGGGAAGTTGTCTGTTCATCGTGGAGGCAAGCATGTCTATTTGAGGTGCACCCCACTGGTAGACAGGGTCCAGGAAGACATGCCTGTGTAGCAACCATTCGTGGGACTTTGTCATAGATCTGCTGAGGGAATCAGAGTACTGTTGGGAAGGGATGTATACTGCCTGAAGAGCAACACCCTGACTGGTGGCCAGTTCCCACACAAGGAGAGGTAGTCTGCAAAGTAAAATATTTGGTTCCCCCTTGCTTGTTGAGATTGCACAGCACTGTGGTATTGTCTGTGAAAAGCTTTAGGGGTCCCTCTTGTAGCCTGGGCGGAAAAGCCTTCAAAGCCAGAAGTATTGCTCTCACTTCTTACAATGATGTGCTCTTTTCCGTGTGGTTCTGGCCAAAATCCCTCCACTTTTAAGAGGCCCAGTGTTGCTCCCCAACTGAGGTCCGAGACATCTGTGTACATTACCTGTGTTGATGGAGGGGACTGGAGTGGAAGACCCAGGTTGAGCTTCACCTGGGTTATCCACCAACAGATCTCTTGCCTGAAAGCAGGGCAAGAGGGGCACCCTGTACTCCAGGGGATGGGAGTGCTGTGTCCAAGGAGACCTGAGATACCATTGCAGTTTCCTCATGTAAAAGTCTTGCTAAAGGCAGCATAGTTATAGTGGAAGCCATGTAAGCCCAGGAGGCTGAGGTACTGCCTTGCAGTAGTACCAAAACAAGGTATTGCGTCAAGCTTTCCACCTTTTGGGGTGGGTGGCTTTCATGAGGTCTTGTCCAAATCCTGCACTCCAGCATGACTACGTCCTGGGTAGGGTCTAGCTGGGATTTTGGGTAATTTCTCTGAAACCCTAGGGACTGAAAGAGGGCAATAGTTTTCTGTAACTGAAGCAGGAGGGACTGTTTGCAGTCTGCCTGGATATTCTGTTAAGGGAATTTCCCCTCCGGATCAGGGTCCAAGTAAGGGAAGATTTGGATCCCAAGAGTCCTGCAGAAGGCAATCACTGGTGCCAGACATTTGGTGAAGACTCTGGGTGCTGTTGAAAGGCCAAAGGGCACAGCAGAGAATTGATAGTGAGAGAAGGCCACTGATGAAACAGAGGAAACTTCTGAAGCTGGGTCTTACGGGGATGTGTAGGTAGGTATCCTTGACGTCCAAGGTGGCCATAAAACCTTTAGGTAGGATCAGAGAGAAAAAAAGAGTTGGCAATGCAAGCATCCTGAAGGTGGGTACATGCAGGAAAAGGTTCAAATGTTAGAGGTCTAAAACTGGCCTCCAGGCCCCTACTCTTCTTGGCACTAGGAAGATCCTGGAGTAAAAGTCTTTTCCCATTGCAACCTGTGAGACAGGCTGGATGGTAACTCGGGGCTATAATAAGGTTGTCCAGAACAGGCTTTAAGTGAGGAAGCTTTTCTTCTGGGGGATTCCCCTGCTCTTTGGCGGAATGGTCCAGGTCATGAAGTACCCGTATTCTACAAAAATAAGTTATGTACTCATCATAACATTCTGAATAGTTGTACTTCATTTGTCTTCAACCTGTGGGTTATGGATCTGAACCGGATCAGACACGGCCGCATATCCAGCACCTGACACAATGCTACAAGCTCCTCCCCTTACCCACAATGCCAGTCTCCTTCCTCCCTTCAGATAGAGTTTGCTGCTCAACATATAACATACACCTGACCCTAAATGACCTTACCACTACTGGCAGCCCAAAATTCCTGAGCCAAAGCATAACAAGGGACACTCCTGGGATGTTCATCTTCCATGCACATGGCCAGGACAATACTGAAAGTCGGGGGAAGGAGAGGGGATGGATGAAGATAAATGAAGTACAACTACTCAGATGGAATGTTATAGTGAGCTACTAACACCTGGGTGGCCCTCATGGAAGGATATTCCAGAGCACAGCGGAGGCAAAGGATGCCCTGTTCCTGGATACGATGTCCAATTTATAATGTGAAATGAAGGTATGAGAAGAGGACCAATTAGCTGCAGAACAATATCATCCAGCAACACCCTGAACCAAAAGGCCGCTGAAGTAACAATAGATCTGGTAGAATGTGCTTTTACCTGACCAGGAGGGAAATTCCCTTAACAGAATATGCTCGAGTAATACACTGGGAAATCCAACGTTAGAAATTGGTTTCTCTAAAAAGGGATTTGAGTAAGAAAACTGATCAGACTTACGAAATGTTTTTGTCCTGTGCAAGTAGAATCGTAATTGCCTATGCACATCCAACTAATGTAATTTATATTCACCCCTATTCTGAAAATTAGGAAAAAAGACTGGAAGATTGACAGTCTTAATATTGGCTCCTGATGCTACTTTAGGAATAAAAGACAGGCTAGTAAAGACACTATCCTTATGAAAAATCATATAAGGAACTTTGATGGATAGTGCTTGAAGTTGTGACACTCTCCTGGTAGAAGTAATGGCAACCAAAAAGGCAGTCTTCCCGGATCGATACTCCAAATCTACTGATGCTGCAGGTTACAAAGGAGGGGAAACTAAAGCCTGAAGCACTAATGTAAGGTCCCACAGAGGCATAGGATCCTTTACTGAAGGCCTTACAAGAAAGGCACCTTTAAGGAAGGTCCTGCAAAGTTTAGAAGAGGCTAATGAAGTCATGGTTTCCCCCCCATGAAAACTGGAAATTGCTGCCAGTTGAACTTTGACAATGGAAGAACTGGCATCTTGTTGAAAAATCCCCGCCAAAACCTCTAATACTGCTGACACAGGAGCAGTAAAGGGATCCAATGCCCGCTGCAAAGCCCATATGGAAAACACTTTCCACTTGCTACTCTATACCCTTTCTACTGGAAGACTTGTGAGCCGCCACCAAAATGGTTTTAACAGGAGATAAACCAGGAGTTCTAATAATCAGGGGAACTGGAGCAGCCAAGCAGCGAGTTTCAGGCTGTCCAGGTCTGGGTGAGGAATCCCTGAGAGATGAGAAATGAGATCCAGAACCGGATCAAATGTCCATGGTGGAATTACTAAATGAGACCATGAAGAGGGAAACCAGACTTGGCAAGGCCAGAATGGGGGGGGGATGAGGCTCACAGTGCTCCCCAGCATGCAAGCTTTCTGAAGAAACTTCGAGATGAGGGGCAGCAGAGGATAAGCATAAAGAAGACCGGGACGCCAAGCATGAATCAGTGCATCTCTGGGTGCTTCCCCCGAAAGGGGGATTGAGCGAAGAACTCACTGCATTTCACGTTGGAAGGAGATGCAAATAGATTGCAAGGACGACCTCACTTTAGAAAGA
Source organism: Protopterus annectens (assembly GCF_019279795.1). NCBI lineage: Eukaryota > Metazoa > Chordata > Ceratodontiformes > Protopteridae > Protopterus > Protopterus annectens. Next base: position 1,794,202,257 of record NC_056741.1, on the reverse strand, counting down.
TCTGCTCTGCCACAGAAAGATTCAGAGACCACTCGTAAGGCATCATGATAGATCTGCTAAGCCTGCCCGCTTGAATGTTGGACTGTTCTGGGATGTGCGGTGCCCACAGAAAACGGCCGGTGAAGATCACCCATTCCCACACTCATGGCTTCGTGACAAAGGGGGTAAGAACCGGTTCTTCCTGGTCTGTTGATGTACCAGACCACCGACATGTCTGCCTGAATCGCAATCATCCCTAGAGGAAGATGGGCATGAAGAGCCTGCAATCAAGAACCACCACCCTCAACTCCAGAACGTTGATATGTAAATTGGTCTCGGATGGGGGCCACCTGCCTTGGACTGTCCCTTCCTGAGCAATGCCCTCCCCCTTAGCTGGAAGGCTTCAGTGGTCACCGTGGTTTTGGGAAAGGACAGAAGAAAGGGACGTCCCCTGACTAGGTCCGGGGAATAAATCCACCATCAGAGTCCCTATATATACACGGGAGATTCAGACCAAATGAAATGGTAGAGCTAAGACAGACCACTGAAAGTACAGTTTTGTACCTACCATAAATGTAGATGTCCGATAGATATGCAACTGCAGTCATAACATGTGGGTTGTCCTGCCTCAGGCAGCCCTCGGTCGGCCGGATTCCAAAGTCCGGGTCCGACGTCGGCCGATGTCGCATTTCTCTCCGTCAGAGTGGCTGGAGTACATAAGCATCAGCCAACGCCATTTTCTTCAGTGTTTCTTGCCCCAGATGCCAGGTGCTCTCCAAGGAAGGCTTTCAAACAAATAAATGAGCAATAAAACAAATACACCATAACAGATATCCCCAGCTAAGAGTAACAGGGATAGGAGTGGACCCTAGGCATAGAGGGGTATGGAGGGAGGGAAAATCCGACTGCAGTTGCATGTCTATCGGACATCTACATTTATGGTAGGTACAAAACTGTACTATGTCCTTCAAGAATGCAACTGCAGTCATAACATGTGGGTAGAATACCATAGCTTAGCTGGGGGAGGAGGTATGCACTAGGAAAGAGATGGTGTGGCAATCAAACCCTGCAGGACTGCGAAGCAAAGCCTGCTCTGGATCTGGAATATAGAGGAGATTGTAGTGTTTGGAGAATGTATGCACGGAGCTCCATGTAGCAGCTTCTAGAATGTCCTTGGTAGGCACCCCTCTTAAAAATGCTGTAGAGGTGGCTGTAGCTCTGGTGGAATGTGGTCTGACATTGGCTGGAACAGTCTTTCCATGAAAGGAATAACAGAATCTGATGCAATGTCCAATCCATTTAGAAATAGTCTGTTTTGAAATTGCTTTTCCTTGGACTGCAGGGCGTAAGCTACAAAAGTTGTTCAGACTTCCTACTGGCCTTGGTTCTGTCCAGGTAGTATCGAAGTTGTCTGTGAATGTCCAAGGTATGCAAAAGTCTTTCCCCCTTATTCTCAGGATTGGGGAAGAAAGCAGGCAGAAGAATGGCTTGATTTAGAGAAACCCTAGATACCACCTTTGGCATAAAAGTAGGGTTGGTCCTTAATGAAACCCTGTCTCTGTGGAAAATAATAAAGGGTGGTATTGCCATTAGGGCCTGTAGCTCCGAAACCCTTCTTGCTGAGGTAATTGCCAACAGGAAAGCCGTCTTCCATGAGAGAAATTGCAAGTCAACTGAAGCTGCTGGCTCAAAAGGAGGTAGAGTCAGTTTTTCTAAGGCAAAATTGAGGTCCCAGGCTGGCACTGGGGCCTTTCTTGGTGGCTTAATGTTCTTGATTCCCCTGAGGAATTGTCTTAGTAAGGGGTGAGAGAAAACAGGAGGATCAGTGTTGTATCTAGCTGAAATAGCAGATGCATGTATCTTTATGGAAGAATATGAGAGGCCGTTCTTTAACATATCTGCCAAATATTCCAAGATAAGTGGGATGTTCAGCAATGATGCATCATGTCCCTTGCTGGTATTCCAATTGCTGAATCTTTTCCACTTTGCTAAGTAAACCTTTCTGGTGGATGGCCTTCGAGCCTCTGTTAGTATCTGCTGAACTTCCTTGGAGAGAGATAAGCTGAAGTTATTTATGGGATCTCCCAGGCTGTTAGCTGCAGTGTCTGAAGGTTTGGCTGCAGTGTTTCGAAATTGTGTTGAGTCAAAAGTAGAGGCCACTGAGGGAGGGCCCACCTCCTGGTGTGACATATGCTCCGTAGTAGTGGGTACCAGTGTTGTCATGGCCAATCCGGAGCTATTATGATTCCCTTGGGCTTCTCTGCTTTGATCTTTAGTAATACTGAGGTCATCAGTGGCAGAGGTGGGAATGCATAGATTGCTAGGGAGTTCCAGTTGAATGAGAGGGCATCTATTTTCCAAGCTTTTGGATGGTATGTCCTTGTGCAAAATTTTGGTAGAAGATGGTTGAGGTGAGAGACAAATAGGTCCACTTCTGGCTTGCCCCATGTCGAAGTGAGTTGTCTGAAGACCTTCGGATGTAACCTCCACTCGTGTGGATCTGTGAAATTCCTGCTTAGGCTGTCCGCCAACACATTGTCTTTTCCTGGAACAAACTGGGATTGTAACTGGATGTTTAGGCTCAGTGATTTCTCCCAAAGCTGCATTGTCAGTCTGCAAAGGGGGGTAAGAGTGGGTGCCCCCTGCTTGTTTACGTACCACATCACAGTGGTGTTGTCTGTCCGTATCATTAAATGGCCTTGCTGGAGTTGGTGTTGAAAAGCCTCAATGGCATGCATTACTGCCAGCATTTCCTTTTGGTTTATATGCAGATGTGTTTCCTTTGGAGACCATTGTCCTTGTATACACCTGCCTTCCATGTGCGCCCCCAGCCAAGGTCTGAGGCGTCTGTAGTCATGGTCTGTGTTATCTGTGGTTTTTTGAATGACATACCTGTGTTTTCCTGGCTCACCAAGGCCCACCATAGGAATTCCTTTTGTAGGCATGGAATGAGTGGTATGATTGTCTCCAAGTTGTTGCTGTGTTGAGACCAAATGCTTTTTAGGTACCACTGAAGCTTTCTCATGTGTAGTTTTGCCAATGGAACCAGTAGAATGCAGGATGCCATGTAACCCAGGGCCTGTAGGAATCTCCTTGCAGTCATCTGGGTGAGTTTTGCTAAACCTGTGAAGTAATGAGTTAACTTCTCTTGCTTGTCTTCTGTCAGGTAAGCCATCTGAGAGGCTGTGTCTAGTTTGGCTCCTAAGAAGATTATTTGCTGGGATGGCTGCAGTCTTGACTTTTGGAAGTTGACTGTGTATCCCAGAGCTTGAAGTAATCGTATGACATAATCCAGGTTTTTTGTCAACATCAATTTGTCGTCCGCTTGTATGAGGCAGTCGTCCAGGTACGGGTAAATTTGTATACCCTGGAGCCTGCAATGAGCAATTACTGAAGCCAGGCATTTTGTAAATACTCTGGGCGCAGTAGATAAGCCAAATGGCAATGCTGAGAATTGATAATGCTCTGGCCCTGCAAGAAATCTGAGATCTTCTGCAGCTGTGTCTGATAGGGACATGGAGGTATGCCTCCTTGAGGTCCAGAGTAATCAGCCACGACTCCTTCCCCAGCATGGGAAGGAGTTGCTGTAGAGTCAGCATTTTGAACTTTGGTACTATGAGAAAGTAGTTTGATGCGGACAAGTCCAGTATTGGTCTCCACTGAGATTCTTTTCTTGGAACAAGGAACAGTCTTGAGTAAAACCCCTGTTCTTGTTCTTGTTGTGGAACTCTTTCTATTGCTTTCATTCGAGTCAGCAGAGTGATTTGCTTGATAGCCTCTGCCCTTTGATTTTGTGGTAGGTTTGGCATGCCTTGTTTTCTTGGTAAGGTATGAAAATGAAACCTGTACCCTCGGTCTATAATGTCCAAAATCCATTTGTCCTTTGCCAGTCTGTGCCAGTTTTCTGCAAACAGAGATAATTTCCCGCCCAAGGGAGCTTCTAGTTGTTCCCTGGTAGGCGGTAGTAGAGGAAAGTCATTGAGTTTGTGGTTGTTGGGCAGGTGAAACCCCTGCGTCACTTCTTTGGTTTCCTGGCTGCCATTGTCGTCCCCTGTAAGGGCCTCTGTATTGGCCTCTTCCTCGGCCACGTCTGTTCTTACCCCTTTGAAACTTTTCTGGATTAGGAAAGGACCAGTTCTTTGAAGGCCAATTCCTACTGAATCTGGGGGGTTGAACCTGGAGGAAATCTTTCACAGTCTGAACTGATTTTGCTTTTTCTTTGATGGTCTTTAACACATCCTTAGCATTTGCACCAAAAAGCTTGTTCTTTTCCAAAGGTGCATCCAGAAGTTTTGCTTTTACATGATCTGGTAGAGGTTGATCTTTTAACCAAGCATGTCTACAAATCACTGCCCCTGTCATAGCTGCCCTACATGAAGCTTCCAGTGCATCATATCCACACTGCAGGAAGTGATTGCTTACTTGCTGAGTGTTATGTACAGCTTCCTGCAAAGTCTTCCTGTCTAAAGGATCAGAAGAAGCTAATGTTTTTTGTAAATCTTCTAAGAGATAATCCTGATATTGTAACATATGAAAAAGGCAATTTAAAGCTCTCGTAGATATTGTAGTGGATGTGTAAACCTTTTTGCCCCATCTCTCTAATGACCTTGCTTCCCTGTTGGAGGGCAAAGGATTTTTTGAGGTGGAGGCTGAAACTCCTTTAGGCCCCTGTGAAATAGTTTCCAAATCAGCAGTATGGGCCTTGAATAAATGGGAATGAGTTTCTGGGACCCTGTAATACCGGTCCGGCTTGGCTAGAGCAGGAGGAAGAGAATCAGGGGTAGCACTAGAGTCAGAATACAAATCGTCCAGAACATCAAGTACAGGAGGAATAGCTAAGGGCCTGTGCTGAGGCTTCTTAAGGAAAGTCCTAAGGCGTTTCCTAGAATCAGAATATTCCTGACCCTGCCACTTGAAATGTTCCCTCATGGTGTGCAGAACTTCCCCAAAAGAAATATCCTCAGGAGGGGAGGCCGAAGGGATGGAATCTTCTGCATCTGAGTCCTCATAGGTCTGGAAGAGCTCTTCCTGGCTATCAGAGTGGACAGAGCCCTCAGCGTCTTCATCTGAAGGAGTAGGGTCAGAGGGTTCAACCCGGGGCCTTTTATAAGGAGGAGGCTGGGGTGCTCTCTCAGGATGGGCCTGTGAACCTCTAATCATGGAAATTAAATCAGCAGCCATGGACATAATTTGTGTCTCCGGAGTCAGCTGAGGTAAGGATTTAGAAGTAATATGCTTTGTTTTGCTGGCTGCCTTAGCCCTAGTGTAGGCCTTAATAGACATGGCCACAGGAGGCCTGGCAGCTCCACGTGCAGGAGTGACCTTGTCTACAGCAATGGTCTCGGGCATTTCCTCGGTTTTGGTATCCGGAGGAAAGTCTATAACTGGCGGAGTAATGTCTGGAATCGGAGTCGTCGGTAATGCGGTGTCTTCGGTTCGGAGCGGTGGAGAGACCGTCTCAGAGGGAACCGGAGCACTCGGGCTAGGTTTTGGCGTGGAGTCGGTGGTAGACGCGGGCCAAGGATGTCGGTCCCGGTCTTTTCGCTTTTTGGGAGTTTGCGATGTCGGAAGATCCGACGGCATGGTGTAGGCAAATTTATCGCCAAAAAAATCTTCAGCGAACTCCGCCCGGCGTCTGAGTGCGCTTGTTGAAGTGAGCACAGGCTACACAGGCCGAGACGTCATGGTCTGGGCCCAGGCAAGGGAGGCAGTAAGAGTGGAAATCCTTATGAGGTATTTGTTTACCACAAAAAAGACAATTGTTAACTTTTTCAGTAATTTCTGACATCGGCTGAGGCAAGAAAAGGTCCCCAACGGGGTACTTAGCTTTTGATGACTTCGGTATCGTAGAATACAGGTGCTGACCGACCGGCACTTGCGAACTGCTTCTGCTTCGGGCACCGCGCGGCAAGAAAGACTGAAGAAAATGGCGTCGGCTGATGCTTATGTACTCCAGCCGCTCTGACGTCGGAGAGAAATGCGACATCAGCCGACGTCGGACCCAGACTTTGGAATCCGGCCGACCGAGGGCTGCCTGAGGCAGGACAACCCACATGTTATGACTGCAGTTGCATTCTTGAAGGACATCTGCAAGAGTACACTGAAGAATCTGCATGTGAAGTCGCACTAAGGGTAACAGGTTGACTGTGGCCACCACAGACCCCAACGCCTTTAGTATTGTTTCTGCTGTCGGAAATTGGGCTTGAAGGACTTACAAAACATGCAACTTCAAGACTGTGTACCCTTGTCTGGGGTGAGAAAACATTTCCATTTGGATAGTGTTCAACCGAGCCCCAAAGTAGTCTAGGATCTGAACAGGGGCCAGTGACTACATGTTGAGATTGATGCTGATGCCCAGTCTTTCCGCTAGTAAGAGGAAATAATCCCTGGCTTGGCAAAGTAGCTGCTTGGAAGGGGCAGCAAAGAGCCAATCGTCCAGGTAAGGGAAGACCTGAATACCATGAAGCCTAAGGTGAGCCGCTACTACTGCCATCACCTTGGTGAACACCCTGGGGGCTGTGGTGAGAGCAAAGGGAAGGGCTCTAAACTGATAATGATCAGCTCCTAGCTAGAAGGGGAGAAACCTCAGAGGGCACCTATTCATCTTGATATGATTGTATGCGTCCAGGTCATCGATCGGGCACATCCAATTGTTCGCCTGCAGGTAGGGCAAGATGGAATGAAGAGTGACCATCTGGAATTTCACCTTGGCTACTGACATGTTCAAGATGGATACATCCAGAATGGGTCTTAGGTCCCCCATTTTTTTTGGCTCTAAAGAACATGGAATAAATGCCTGATCCGGATGGGCTTAGGGAGACGGGATGGATGACTTTTTTAGCAGCTTAACTATCTCGAGAGCTGCTTGCTCCATTTGCACAGATGGAACGTCTAAGGTGAGTTGGTGGGAGAGGTGGTTCAATGAACGGGATGGAATAACCTCTATATATAATTTGCAACACCCAACGATCTGTTATGGACTTCCATGCCACTGGGTGTAGCAATAGGCGACACCAGACTGCCTCCAGAGATTAGCAGTTGGGCAGCCCTTCGGGTCTTGAGAACCATTCTTGGACAGACCCGCACAGCAGTCCTGAAGTTTCTCGGACCCCCTCCTCCTCTAGGATGGTATCTACCATAACCCCCTCTGCCTCTGGGGGAAGGCGAGTCCTGAGTGCCCCGAGAAAATGCCAGAAACTTCCAGAACCACATCTTCATCCCTTAATTCCTAGAAAGATCTTTGAGGGGAGGAAAATCGGATCCAGACAGTGGCTTCCCATCCTTCTCACTCTGGACCAAAGTCTCTCGGACTGACTTCACAAACAGGGAAGAACTGTCATATGGGGCATTAACAAATGACGCCTTAAGAGTTCCGCAAACTGAAAGCCGGAGCAAGGTGTGGCGCCTCATAGCAATGCCAGTAACTGCCACCCTGGCAACTCCCTCCGTGGAATGGAAGAGGACACATGGACTTACTAGCCACTGCCTTGAGAGTGGCCATTCGAGTGGAGAACGTCTTCTTGCCCTACGCCAACATGGACTCTGGGGTAGAGTCAACAAATTTCTTGACCAAGTCTCGTTGCAGCCAAATGACGTGTGCCATATAATTCAGTGCTCTTATAGAAAAACATGAAGCTTACACCAGCTTCCCTAAATGGTCCATCATCTTTGATTCTCGGTCAGGAGGATGGACCGTAGAGCTATACTGCACGAGCTCTTTCTTCAGGGCTGCTGCCACAATCATTGCATCCACTGAGGACCCCTTATTCCAACAAGTCCTATCTGAAGTGGGGCTAAGGACTTTATCAGGGTGCTTAGGGATAGGCTCCACAGTGTCTGGTTCCTTCCACAGCAGAGATGTTATTAGGTCCACTAAAGAATCTGGTGGGGGGGGCACCCAGGAAGTAGATGGGCCTGTGCCGAATGCCTCGAGGAACACTGACTAGTCCAAGGCCAGTTTCTGGGCAGACCACCCCAACTGGCAGAGTTCCATGATGTCTCCAAAGGAGACATCCTTGTGGGGGGTGATCGGGAACCTTCCATTTCCTCCAAATCAGTGACTTTGGTGAGGGACTCTGGGAGTCCAAGTGCCTCCTTTTACACATCCGCTTGCGGGGAACCTCCTCAGTGGGAATCTGGGGAGGACTCGCCAACATAGTCTCTCTCCCTCAGGGGAGATTCCTGAGGCAAAATGGGAGCAGGTTGCCCCTGAGGGGATATGATGGTCGGGACTGTACTCAAAGCAGAGGGAGTCATGACAGAGTCAGAGGACAAGATGGTCAAGGGTCTCGATGGCACCAAGAGAACCCTCCCCACCAGATCAAAGGCTGAAGGGGAACGGACATCCTGAGAAGTACTAGTGGGAGCCATTCCCCTCTGACCCAACAGGGGAGTTAGAGCAGAGTTAGAGCAGTCTCTCCAGGAGTCTAGATGCTGAAGGGAATACTGCGCTCCGACACAGCCAACAGTCCCTCGGATCCAACCCAGAGTTTACAACTTCGAGAGCTCGGATCTGAAATGCTCAAGGCAATGGCCGGCGTCGAGATACAAGGTACCATCGGGCACTGACCCTTTCACCCCAAGGGTCCTGAGATCCAGGGCTCCGAAACCACAGGTCGGATCGGAGAAAGAGTGATCGGCATAAAAAAAAGCTGTGAACTTTCCCATCCAGAGGGATTAGGGTCAGGGAAAACCCCAATCTGTATTTGGGCATGGATATGGGGTGGAGAGGGATGAAGAAGCCACAGACACCAGTTTGGAATGCCGATGAGGGGAAGCCCCGACAGGTGAACAGATCTGGGAATCCTCTGGCTCTGGGGAGAACCTAGGGAAATGGAGCCAGGGCAATCCAGGCCTGGTGCCTGGCCTAACTAAGCGGCAGGCCGGCAATGAGCAGTCGAGGGATCGCTTCCTCTGCCTGTCTTTCCTAGACTTCTCCCCTTCCCTGGACCTCTTGGCAGGAGTTTGAGAACTTGAGGCCGGGGAAAAGGAAGAAGTGTTGCAGCTGCAGCTCCTGATGAGGGGACCGTGGGGGCTACAGTCCCCAAGGAGGGAAGAAGTCCCTTCAGGAATAGTTTATCCCTCGTCCTTCAGTGCTCTGGGATTAAGCCCACCACAGATAGGACAGGAGGTCTGCAGGTGAGCCACCCCCCCCACCTCCACCCCAGGCACACCACACACAAAGTTAGGCCATTGGCTGGGGAGAGCTTATGGCCACACACTATGCACTTTCTGAAACCTAATTTAGGGACTTCAGCCATGCCATAAACAGGCGCAGACACACACCATCATGCAAAGAATACTAAACTGAGAGAAACTTTTTTTTTTTTTTTTTTTTTAAACAGACTGCATGGGGAGGTAGAATGATAGAAAAGTGAGAAAAGTTTAAGATAGCAACATCTCCAAATAAAACACTCACAAAACCCAAAGACTTAGTCTGGAAATCAGACCACAATGCTTGCTTTTCCAGCAGCAAATGAGATCTGAAGGGAGGAAGGAGACAGGGGGCATTATAGGTAAGGGGAATAGCTTGAAGCTTGGATCAGATGCCTAGATCCCATTAACATCTATTACTAGGGCAGGCAGACAAGCAACTATGTCAAATAAAGGTAAATGCAGCTTGAATACAGGAGAACCGCAACAGTTGGATACAGTGAAACCTTTCAATTTTCATATCTTATGTAGGATCAATCTCACAGCTTATAACAGAGTAAGAAAGCCAATATGACAAGCTAAGTTGGTTGCACAACATCCTTCCACCAAAAAGACAAATATTCATATCAAAAAGTATGGCTGTGCCACAAAAAATTCTGCAAAGATATACCAGATGAGCAGAGGTACTGGAATAGGAAAGCACTAGTACTGCCCTGCTTCATCAGCTGTGAGTAGCTCGAAGAAAACCAGGAAAACTGTGCTGCTGTACTTTTGGCCCAAAGTACTAAGCAATGCAGATCACCACTGCAGACTAATAAAAAGCTCAAGTCTAACTTACACATACTATTACAATCAGTTATTTACAAGGAACTTCAAACCCTAAACAGATCAGCAGGTGTAAACTCACCAACTCCTTGACAACATCTATCAGAACCTCCACATTCCAAGTGTGGGCCTGTGCTCCATCACTCTTATCCTTTCCTTCACTCCAAAGCCCAGTATTATGGGTTGAAATAGACTGCAAAAAAAGAATTTAAACGTACATGTTTAAACTGCAATAAAATGCTCTGTAAACAAATACCAATAAATGTGAACAGTTAATATTTAAAATGTATGATCATTCTCTAACTCTGCATGAAAAAGCCTATAAACAAAACCTCTGGTACAAAATGCATATAAAATTGTCTACTACATTGTTGGCATTCAAACAAAACAAGCATAAGCAATTACCTGCAGATGTCTTTATCCATGACACATCAGCCCATCTGTAACATAAAAGTTCACCCTCCCATCTTCAGGTCTTTCAGATACTGAAATCCAATAATCCTAATGCCAAGCATGACCTGCTTCACACTGGGCCAGCCAGCCTGGGATGAATAAATTAAGTGAGAACAATGTACAGGCAAGATTGCCCACCCTCAACCTCATGCTAGATGAGAAGAGTGACATGGAGGAAAAGGCTCTACTCCATCTACAACTATGGTATGGACTGAATATCCAGAGGATCTCCAGTCGAGGGCGAAAGATGCAAATCTGAGGACGAAAACGTCACATGCAGAAAAGGAATTGGCAGAAAGTGAGTGTGAATTAGCCATAAACATTTCTAATTATACACTAATGGATGCTGAGAAATCCTTGTTAAAGGACGCTCATATACCAGCCAGGGACAGTGACATAATGGACTTTGTTATAGATATAAAATGTTTTACTAGAAATATACCATTGAAGATAATGTATGATGGCCACAGTGACTAATTTAAAAAAAAAAAAAACAAGCACTTTTATACCACCTAGCTATCAGTTATTGGAAGCTTTTGAAAGAGTTTGAGAGAGATTTGATTGATTTCTGTGAGAATGTTAGTAATGTTAAGAAACATGATTTTTATAATTTGAATAATGCAGAGCTTGAAGCATTTAAAGATTTGCGAAGGAATCAATTTATTAGACAAGCTGACAAGGGAGGGGCTGTTGTGGTTTTGGATAGTGAGACCAGAGTAAAATGTGCTCTATGATAAAAGATGTTACAACATGAATGTCACAAATGAGCACATGAGCAATTGAACAAATTGGTATATTGTGTACATGCTGAACTATAGGATTTGTTAATGTGCAATGTGATAAATAATGATCTTTACAAGTATTTTTTGATAAAGAACCCATGAGTTCCCACTATTCGTGGTTTGCCAAAAGTACACAAGGATGGAAAAAATCCCCCTTAGACCCTCGGTTTCCAGTAAAAAGTGGCTAACAGAGTCCATCTTGATTTTTGTTGACAAATTTGAGAGAAGTGGTTAATGGTATGTTACTAGAGACTTTTTTAGAAAGTTTTTCTTCTTATGTACATTCAAGTGGCTATAAACTTAGTGTTTTGTTAGACACCTTAGATGTAAAGGCACTATGCAGCAATTCCCAATGATGATGCGTTAGATTACATTAGGTAACTATATGTTAAAAAAGGTTTTTCTAATGACAGCATATTAAGATATACCCTCTTTGTGGATTTAATTGAGAAATAACGTTTTCTTTTTTGAGGACAGATACTTACAAGTAAAAGGGGTAGGCATGGGGACTCCATGCACAAATTCCTACACAAATTTAGTGATGGCATACTGGGAAACAGTCTACATACATGAAACTGAGTTTGCCAAGTCCATTCCTTACTACACATTTTGTGGATGATGCATTTATGGTTTGGGATGGGACGTTAGAGGAATTTGAGATCTTTTTAACCTATATTAAAGGAACAACTGATTTTTTTAGAATTTGTTGCAAACAGTTCCCATGACAGGATTGATATCCTAGATGTGACCATTTGGAAAAGGAAATGCATGATAGAAACAGGGTTGTACAGGAAAGAGTGTAGGAGAAATAATCTATACATAGAGAATAAGTTATGTACCTACCATAACGTTCCATGTTAGTTGTCTTCTTCTCGTCTTCTTTCTTGCTGGATGGGTTTGGAGCCGATCCTCGGCTCCGACTCGGCCTATACTATAGCTCGAGAGCTATTTTTACCGGCTCGAGGCAGCCCTATATCCCACAGTACCATGCGCCAACTCCCCAGATCTCGTTGACAGCTAACACATAGTATAGTTTTATTGTTAACAAAAAATAACCATTATATAAAAATGTCTCCCTGCTGGTAACACTCATGATACGGGTAACCCTGAATAATTATGTATCATGAAAGAAAAGGACTCCGAGACCTTCAAGTCTGTCCAGGCTAGGAGGCAGGAAGGAGGGACGCAAGAAAGAAGACGAGAAAACAACTAACATGGAATGTTATGGTAGGTACATAACTTCTTAATGCTAAGTTGTCATTCTCGCCTTCATTCTTGCTGGATGGGACAGTGTCCCTAGCACCTTGGTTCTGGGTGGCTCAACGGAACAGACTCCTGAGTACGGTGGAACCAAAGTCAGCTCTATTTCTGGAGGCTATATCAAGTTTGTAATGGGTAATAAAAGTATGTTGAGAAGCCCATGTAGCTGCTGCACAAATGGCATCTAATGGTAACCTTGCTTGAAAGGCTGTCGAGGTTGATAGTGCCCTGGATGAATGAGCCTTAGGTCTTGAAGGAAGTTGTGTGTGTCTCAATTCGTAGACAAAGGTAATGATGGATGCTAACCATCTGGAAAGAGTTACCTTTGATACTGGAAGTCCTTTCTTTCCTTCAGCATGAGAGGAAGAGCTGTTCTGACTTTCTGAATTGTTTTGTCCTGTCTAGATAATACCGGAGTTGACGAACATCCAAGGAATGCAGTTTCTGTTCAGCCCTGTTTGAATAATTTGGGAAGAAAACAGGCAAGTCAATAGAGTGGTTCAGATTTGATACAGAAGAAACTTTTGGTAGAAAGGAATGATTCGTTCTGAGAGCTACCCTGTCTTTATGATAAACCAAATAAAGGGGACGAACAGACAAGGCCTGAAGTTCCGACACCCTTCTGGCAGATGTTATAGCCACCAAAAACAGAGTTTTCCAAGAGAGAAGCTTGAGGGAACAAGAAGCTGCAGGCTCAAAGGGAGGGAGAATTAATGAAGTTAACACCAAATTTAGATCCCATTGTGAAGGAGGATCCTTAATGGGAGGTCTGAGCAAGATGATGCCCTTGATGAAAGCTTTACAGAGTTCATGGGACATAATATTGGTTTCTGAGAGCCCTACATGAAAATTGGCAATGGCCGCTAGTTGTACTTGGATAGTGGCCGACGACGACCCTGAATGAAAAAGCTCCACCAGAAAATCTAGAACTTTATGAATTGGTGCATTAAAAGGATCCAAGAACCTAGCTTCTGCCCAGAATGAAAAATGCTTCCATTTACTTGCATAAGTCTTCCTAGTACTGGACTTATGGGAGGCAAGAATGATATCACGGACAGGAAGAGAAATAAAGGGAAGCCTGGCTATGGTTGGAAGTGGAGCAACCAAGCTATGAGGTTGAGGGACTGAAGAGACTGGTGCAGCTTGCCCGTCAGATGGGTCAAAAGGTCTGGAAATGGTTCCCGATGCCAGGGCTGTTCCAGTAGATAACGGTGCAGGAACGGAAACCATACTTGTCGAGGCCAGTATGGAGCAATGAGGATCATTTTGGATATCAATGCGGTTGCTTTATGAATTAACTGCGGAATCAACGGAAAAGGGGGAAAAGCGTATAGAAGACCCCGAGGCCAATCGTGGACAAGAGCGTCTCTGGGGGGATGGCCTGGTAGAGGGAAGAATGTGAAGAAGTCGAGGCACTTGCTGTTTTGAGGTGTTGCGAAAAGGTCGCAGCAAGGCTGGCCCCACTTCTGGAAAATTCTCTCTGCTACCGCCTGATTTAGAGACCACTCGTGAGGCATGAGAATTGTTCTGCTCAGTCCGTCTGCTAAGACGTTGGACATCCCGGGGATGTGTGTTGCTATCAGAAACCGTTGAGAGGAGATAGCCCACTGCCAAAGTCTGAGTGCTTCTCGACATAGGGGGTAGGACTTTGTTCCGCCCTGCTTGTTTATGTACCACACTAAAGACATATTGTCCATTTGAACTGCTATAGTCCCCGTGGGAAGAGAGTCCTGAAGGGCTTGCAACGATAAAAGCACTGCTCTCATCTCCAGGACATTTATGTGCAGGTGGCATTCTAATTGCCATGTGCCCTGGACAGTCCTGCCCTGATAGTGCCCCCCCCCCCGATCAGGGAGGCATCCGTCATCACTGTGGCAACTGGTGGGGGAAGAACAAAGGGTCTGCCCTGAAGAAGTTGAGAGGAGACCATCCACCAGGAGAGGTGTTTTTTGCAAGTTGGGGTTATCAAAATGTTGTGAGTCACTGGGAGCTGTTGAAAGGACCACTGAGAAAACAGCATCCACTGGAGAATTCTCATGTGGAAGTGGGCTAAGAGGAAAAGGAGAATCGCCGCTGCCATAAGGCCTAATGTTTTCAGTACTAACTTGACTTGTATTCTGTTGGACTGAAACAGAAACTGAACATTCCGCCGTATGTCTGTACTCTGAGGTGGTAATGTTGCTGACATTTCTGTGGTGTTTAACACAGCGCCTATGAAGTTTATACATTGACAAGGCGACAAGGAGGACTTTGCGAAATTTATGGGAATACCTAGCTTGTTGCAAATGCGAATGGTGTAATTCCTGGTTACGATAAGATGCTGCTTGGTGGTAGCGGTAATGAGCCAGTCGCCTAAATATGGAAACACCTGGAATCCTTTTTGTCTCAGGTGAGCCGTGACCACTTCCAAACACTTGGTGAACACCCGGGGGGCTGTGGTGAGACCAAAGGGCAGGGCTCTGAATTGGTAATGACTGGCTCCCAGCTGGAAGCGGAGAAACCTCTTGGAGCGCCTGTGTATCTTTACATAACAGTACACGTCCTAAAGGTCTAACGAGCACATCCAGTTGTCTCTGCCCAAGAAGGGCAGAATGGACTGCAGCGTTACCATCCGAAATTTTGTCTTCTGCACAGACTTGTTCAGTCTGCTGAGGTCCAAAATGGGCCTCCAGTCTCCTGTCTTTTTTGGTACCAAAGAGAACCTGGTGTAGATTCCGGATCCTAGCTGGTCTGCTGGGACTGCCTGGATGACTTTCCAACAGCGTTTTTATCTCTAGCTGTGCCTGACCCCTTTGTCCGGGTGGTACGTCTGGGAGGGGTCTTGGCGGTCGGATCGGAGGGGAAATGGAGGATTTTGTAACCCTCGGATATGATCGACTGTACCCATTTGTCTTTAGAGGGGGATTGCCAGGCTTCCGGGTACAGAGATGATCTTCCCCCGACTGCCTCCGAAGGTGGACAGTCGGGCAGCTTCTCAGGGATGCTGAAAGGGTTTGTCAGGGAAGGATTCCTTGGAACCCTGGTTCTGTGGACCCCCTCTGCCCCTGGGGCGGCGTCTATTATTGTTCCCCCCTCTGCCTCTGGGGGGAAGTTCACCACGTGCGGCAGGCGCGACTCCCTGTGGTTTGTGGAACCGCATCTTTCCACACTTCTGACCTTTAGGGTATGGTCTAGATGGTGTGGAAAAGTTGACTCCCACGGCAGAGAGAGTCTTACCATCTTGCTCGCACCTGGTGAGGGTATTCTTCACCTGAGGTCCAAACAACTCTGAACCATCAAAGGGAGTGTTGGTGAAGGACGCCTTGAAGGGATCAGCAAAATTACAGAGTTGCATCAAGGCGTGACGTCTTTAACGCAACACCTGTGCCTGCGGCCCTACTCGCTCCATCGGCTGCATAAGAAATAAGCCCCATTGAGGAGTTGGCAATGGAATTCAGGGAAGCCAGCTGGGAGTTAATCTTGTCCTGATACCCCGCAGCAGAAGGATCCTGTATGGTTTCACCCAGTTATTTGAGCAAATCTCTCTGAAGGCGGGTGAAATGACAAATAGCATGGCAAAGGTCGCTGAAGCAAATGTCCGCTTACCGTACCTATCCATAGTCCTGGACTCTATTAGGAGGATGAACAGGTACAGAAGGATCAGCTAATTCCTTCTTAGTGGCGGCTGCTACCATCATAGCATCTACCGATACACCTTTGGTCAGAAATTGTTCGTCTACCGGAGCAAAAATAAATTTAGGCGGCCTCCCAGAGATAGGTTCCATCGATTCAGGAGCTGCCTATGCCTTTCTGGCCACTACTTCCATCAGTGGGTCGAAAGGAGGGGACATCCAGGAGGTGGAAGGGCGAGACCCAAAAGCGTCAAGGTAAACAGACTCGTCATCTGAGGGTTTGAGGGAGGACCAATTCCCCCTCTGTTTTAGGATCTCTAGGATGTCTGAAAAGGAGACATCCTCAGAGGGGGATTTCGGGGAACCCTCCGACTCATCCAAGTCGGTGTCCGAAGTGATAGACTCGGGAGAGTCTACGTGCTTCCTCTTGCACTTTCTTTTCCTAGGGGGTTCCCCTGAAGCTTCAGGGGAGGCCTCGAACGAAGAAGAGACACCCAAAGTGGGTACCCTACGCTTTGGATCTCTGCTATCAATTGCCCGAGGATGACCAGAGACCGTAACAGGCACTGTAGAGGGAGGAGCTGAAGGAACCAACCTTGGAGCGGACACCGGATCCAGCACGCTCCTCATCACCTCAAAGGCTCCTCTATCAGGCACCGAAGTAAGTCCTGGCTCCGAGGATACCAGGACCACTCCCGGCACAGACAGAGAAGGCTCTGAGAATGTCGGGGCCGAACTAACCAGCGCCGACACTCCGAGAGGGAGAACGGGGTTGGACAAGGGTCCGATGCCACTCGCCCCCTCAGAGCCAACGATGGAGTCCCGGCGCCCGGACCTCTCCACGGATGGCACCAATGAATAGGTCGGAGCCGACGACACCGGGGCCGAAGGTGGTAGTATCGGCTCCAATGTGGGTAAGGTCCCGGTTCCGACAAATTCCAGCTCCGAGCTCAACAGAGTCGGAGGAATCAAAACTGGCACAGAGGGAGCCACAGTCTGGTGAGATGGGCTTTGGAGTATTTGGGCCAGTGCCTGAGACTTGAGGAGTCTACTGACCACCTTCTCAATGTCATGGTCGGACAGCCTGGAAGACCTGGAGGAATGAGTCCCATGACACCGCTCAGACAGTAAGGGCAATCCTGGACCCGAACGAATGGACTCTACGGAGGGTGACCTAGAGCGTTTGCGCGCTGTTGGCTCCGATACGGGTTTCGGAGCGGGCAAAGTCTTGCTCGCATCGGATCAGACTGGAGCCGATGTCGGAGCACTTTCGGTTCAGCCAGCCGTCGACTCGAGAACTGGAGCCAAGGGTTTGGCGGGCTTGGATGACTTCCCCGAGCCAGACTTAGACGGGGAGTCATCAGGCTTCAATAAGCCACTCAAAATTAGCTTATTGCAGCGCTCCTGCAGGACTCTTGGACTAAATCCGTGACAAACGGAACAAGAGTCCTGCAGGTGCAAGTGTCCCAGGCAATAAACGCAAGAAGTGTGACCGTCTGTCAGAGACATCTTCTGACAGCACGAGTCACACTTCTTGAATCCTGAGACTTTAGTGTCTTTGGACATTATAGTGGACACTAACAACCTAACACAGTCAGCACACACAACTCAAAAACACAAGGGGAGAAGTTAAAGGGCTGACTAGGAAAACAAACACACCCACTCAATAAGGGCAAACTATAGGGATAACTGTAGAAAAACTAAAGCCCGAAGGCCCGTTTATCAATTTGACTAAAGGAGGGGGGGGGGCTTAACGAAAACTGTTAATAAGCTTTTAAGGGTACGATAATGAACAGATAGGGAAAACTAACCTTAAATTTTAAAAGTCCTCACAAAAAGAAAAAAATTTTTACACTGACCTGAGCCGGTAAACACGCAACCTCACAGCGAAGCGGCAAACGAGATCTGGGGAGTTAGCGCATGGTATTGTGGGATATAGGGCTGCCTCGAGCCGGTAAAAATAGCTCTCGAGCTATAGTATAGGCCGAGTCGGAGCCGAGGATCCCCATCCAGCAAGAATGAAGGCGAGAATGACAACTTAACATAGTATGCATCCCACACATTATATATATATATAGATATATATATATATATATATATATATATATATAGATATATATAGGAATATTGTACAAGGACAAGGGCTACGAAATTCCAGGTTAACTACCTCAGATGATTTGTGTAAGGAAGCCTTAAAAGAAATGGAGGAGGATATCTCAAGCAGAGGGTATAAGGATATAGAGGAAGCCCTATTAAGGGATACCAGAATGGTTACTAGAGCCAATAAAGGGAGATCATTTTTTAGTAATGGGACAAATGGAGCTAGGCCTGTGACTAGATTAGACAATTTTAATACACAAAAAGTTAGGATGGTCATTCCCTTTTCAAACAATAATAAAAGGATACATGATATTTTCACGAATTGGGGAACATTAACAGTAGATAAACTCAGTGAAACTGCAGGAAGTATACATTACTCATACAGAAATATGAAGTCACTAAAGATGATGCTATGTTATGAGAGGGACCATCAGAATAGAATCCAGTCTGATAGGAAAGGTACCTTCTCATGTAGGAATTCTAACCATTGTGCTTACATGTTGAATGATACCACCTTTGAGCATACTATGACAGAGTTTAGACGCGATCATTATGCTGAATAAGTCACGAAATCTTGTGTATCTCGCTATTTGCAGTAAATGTGTTTGTTTTTATATAGGAAAAACAAATATGACCCTACGTGAATGGGTTAGGGATCATATATTTATGCACTTAAGATGAAAACTGCAGTAGCACGACAAGTTCTAGGTAACATCTCCCATAAATTTAGATTTTTGGTATTGGAGTTGATATATAGGGTCTATATTAGATCAGCGCACGCTTAAACAAGTGAACGCTGATTGATCGACCTTATTTTAGCGAAAGTGAAAAATATCGAAGCAGCAGAAACCCAAATTTTTTCCTAGGGAAAGAATTCAGTTGTCCGTTTCTGTTGCTTCGGTATTTTCAGTGCTGTGATGGAAAGTTGCGGGTCGGATTCAGGTAAGTGTGCGATTCTGTGGATGTGAGTGTTATGGTGGTTTAGGTGAGTTAGGATTAGGGCTCAGGTTAGGTATGTGTGCGATTGTGTGGACATGAGGGTTACGGCGGATTTAGGTGAGTTAGGGTTAGGGAGTGGGTGAGGTGAGTGTGCGATAGTGACGGACCTTAGGGTTAAGTGGATAGTGGTGTGTGCATAGTTTAGTGTAGGGTTAGGTGTCAGATTTTAGGTGCATGTGTGTGGATTTCTGTTTGGTGTGCTTGTGTTATGTTTATGTGTTTTGGATCAGCGATTTTTTTTCCCTAGGAAAAAAAATCGCTGATCTGACAGTTCAAGATTGTAAGCTTTCACTTACATAAGGTCGATCAATCAGCATCCGCTTTTTTAAGCGTTCACTGATATAATATAGACCCGATACATAGTAGTCTAAGGTTAGGTAATCTTACGAATCAGACAGAACAAGCTGAAATGGATTATTAGGATGCAGGCAGGCAGGAGCCACGGCCTCAGTGATAATGTCACCCTTAAACTTTTTTAGGGGCTAAACATACAAAATTAGATAGCTTTAATAAATGTATTTTATTAGTATTTTATAGCGTTATTTTAAAGGATATTACATGTGTTTATCCGGATTTGTATCAGTTCACTGAAAGACCATTTCACTCAACCATTTCACAGAGACCAAATCATCTAAAGTTAATTTCACCTAAAACCCATTTCACTGACAAGTAGTACTAAGTAAAAGGCATATGTCCTTTTCCTCATTGTAGTGCAATCCTGGTGTTTTTTATATAAATATATAAATATATATATAAATATATATATATATATATATATATATATATATATATATATATATATTAATTAGTTGGGGGGTGTGGGGCACACAGCCCCCCACATTGGGGTATGTGGGGGGCATAGCCCCCACCTAGTTGGGTTTTATCAAATATTAAACAAAACCAGACAATAAAAAAACAAATTAAGAGGGGAGCTGTGCCTCCAACTATATATACCAACACCAGGATCACACTACAGCAGGGAAAAGGACATATACCTTTGACTTGCCTTAGAGAACTACTTATCAGTGAAATGAGTTTTAGGTTAAATGAGCTTTCAGTGAAATGAACTTTAGGTGATTTGGTCTCGGTGAAATGGGTGTCAGTGAAATAGTCTTTCAGTGAAGTGATACGAATTCATTAATCCATATAATGTGTTTTTTTTTTTTGTTTTTTTTTAAGATTTCAAGGTGTCAGGCTGTTGGATGTTACTTTAACTATTTTAATTGATTAATGAACATGGGTACGCCATTGGTTATGATTGTGTTTTCTACTGTATTTAAGCGAGTAGATTCAATTTTGTTTTCATAGTATGCAAAAGTGTTGCTTGAGTGAATGTGAAAGCACTTACTCCTTTTAATTTTATTAAAGTTTATACTTCTTCGGCCATGTTATCTCTAGATTGTGTTATACATTTTCTACAATTACGGTATGTTATCTACCCAGCTGTACAATGTTTATCATAGTGTGGCAGTGCTATGTTTCAGGAAGAGTCCCAAACTTTTTACTTGGGAAGTTGGAATACTAGTACAGAGATACCAATATCTGCAGAATGGCAGACGTGAACCTGGCTCTAGCTCTGGATATGGCACCAAGATTGTAGCTCTTGGTGAAGGCGTGGACAAAAGACCAAGTGGCTGCTTCCAGGATGATAGTTGGTAGAGGTTTTGCTTTCAAATGCTGAGGTGGTAGCCTTTGCTCTGGTTAAATAAGCCCAAACTCTGCCAGGAATATGTTTACCATAGTGGCAGTAAAAAATAGTAAATATCCCCTCACTGGTCTTCCCTGTTAATCTGCAAAAGCCAACAATAACTGTTAAGTTCTGCTTGGTAATTTTGTTCTGTGTAAATAAAACCTAAGTCAACTGTTTAAATCTAGAGTCAAACTTGTCCCTTGTGTGGACTAGGAAAGACATGTATATGAACAATTTGGTTTAAGACGAAATCTGGCCTCACCCTCTGCAAGGAGGAGAAATTAGTTTAAAATAACCATCCCTGTGAAAAATGACAAAGGACTCCTTGCATATCAGAGCTTGTAGGTCAGAAGTGCATTTAGCTGAGAAGTGCCAGCAGTAAGGCTATTTTCCATGTAAATAAGAGTGCGGAGGCCACTGGCTCAGTTTTTCCAGTAGAAATTTTTGGTTCCAGAAGATGAAGGTTCACATCTAGGCGGTCTAAGATTAAGACCCTTTTGAAAAAAACTCTGAAGGGGCTAAGGATATGCTGGAGGTGACACGGGAAAGGCAGGCGGATATCGCTGAAGCATGCAAATTTACACCTAAATAAGAATACTTTGTAATATAAGTGAGGTATTCTAGTACCTTTGCCAATGCTGCTTGGTTGGGCAGACTACAGTTAACTTCGCACCACACAATTTTCCATTTTGTCAGTTTCCTGATGCTATGTTATCTAGCTTCCTTTAGTAGAGTTAGTACATTCTGAATAAAAATGTCTGGATGGAATCAGTAACTAATCATCCAAGCTGTCAACTTGAGTGTTTTCAGGCCGAGATGGATGGCAAACAACTTACTAAAGGTTAGGAGAGGAAGGCCAGGAAGAAGCTATCAGTATCATCCTTGGTTTGTCTGCTCTCCCCTTTCTGCAATACCCAGTGGATAAGGGATATCAAAGGAAAGGCAGAGAAAAGTATGCCCAGTTGAAGCAATCTGTTCTCCCCAGTGTGTGTGCAAGAGATTTTTTTTTTTGGGGGGGGGGGGTCAATGAACAGAACTTCCTGATTATCCAGTTTTCCTGGGAAGCAAAAACCCAATTTGTATTACATGTTTTTGAAAACTTCAGTCCTAGACCTTAATGAATGCGATGTAGGAAAAGGGATCTGTTCAGACAGTCTTGCTAGTGAGTTGTTTTGATTAAGTACGTATGAAGTTATGGGGCAGAGACCAGAAAACTGAGCTACTAGTAACAGTTACCTACCACCAATGCAGGTTAGCTGTGGATGACTTCCTCCCTGTTTAAATACCGCATTAGTGCAGTACTGTCTCTAAGCATTTCTACTGCCCCAAGAACTAGTCATTTTTGGAAGCCACTTAAACGTAGAGTAATGAGTTATCTTGTATCAACATGGCATGTTGCGAGATGCCTGTCCCATGTCCATTGGACTTAACTGCCCAAGTCTGCAGTTCCTGAGGAAAGTATCACCTTGTTTGGTTTTTGACACTTCCCATCACAGAATTTCTTTTTTCAGGCAAGATACAAGTAGGATTTCTGGTATTGGGAACTTTTTTAAAGGAGTCACTGTAGTTTCCTCATGTGCAGTTTTGCTAAAGAAATCACTAGCAGGCAAGAAGCCATGTATCCCAGGATTAAAATACCCTTACAGGTATGGACTGTTGGCTGTGTAGTTTTGTGAAGTACTGCAAGAACAGAACCTTATCTCGAGTAGAAAGGACTCCTGTTGAAGGGTGTCTAAGCCCATTCTTAGAAAACAGTCCTGAAGCTGGGACTAAGTTGAGACTTCCGGATAGAGAGCGAGAGAGCTACCTTCTGAAAGCAATCCATGATTTGAAAGTGCCAGCAGTTCTGCTGCAAATGTAGCTTGGATCAGGCAATCATCCTGGTATGGGTACATATGCATCCCTTTGGTTCTGCAAAAGGCAATAAATAATGCCAGATATCCAGTAATGTACAAAATCGGCAGTGTAATCTCCCAGCGTAAAAGCAAAGGCATTTGTGTTCCTGCAGAATATGAACATGAAAGGTAGATGTAAATCTAGTCATTCAGGACCCTACAAAGATAACTGACAAATGCTTTTGAAATGACATTTTACATTTTGTTACTAAGAGCAATTAAACTTTTCAAAGGTCTAAAATGGGTTTACAGTTTTTACCTAGTAATCCTCGCCTCAGACCCCCGCCCAAGGGGGGGGGGGGGGAGGGGGCATCACCCTACCTCTTCCATGGTAAATCTACTAAATCCATAGCCACATTTGAGTGTCTGTACACATGAAAGGACCATACCACCCAATTCCTGGACAGCACTCTGGAAGCTCGTCTTGTACACTCAAGCCTTGGCTTTAATTTGATCCTGCATTCATCAAGGTGTTTGAGCATACAACAAAAGTTATGTCCTGCCATAATGTTCCCTCTATGATGTTCATCTTCACCAATCCTTGACAATAGGTTTAGTTCTGAACCCTCGGAACCAACTCAGCCGTATCTCTCAGCTCAAACCTACAAACTCTCGAGCTAGGTTCTACCCCCATCTTGCTCCTCACAGAAATTACCTCAGATCGAGTTTGCCAAATAACTGTGCGCATATACATATGTGTATATTTTTTATATATATATATATATATATATATATATATATATATATATATATATATATATATATATATATATATATATATATATATATATATATATATATACACACACACACATATATACACATATGTAGATATATACATATAGATACACACACACATATATATATCTATATATATATATATATATAAAAACAAGAAGTTATGTACCTACCATAACGTTCCATGTTAGTTTTCTTCTCGCCTTCATTCTTGCTGGATGGGTTCGGAGCTGACCCTCGGCTCCGACTCGGCCAATACTAAAGCTCGAGAGCTTATTCCACCGGCTCGAGGCTCCCCTATATCCCACAAAGCTAGGCGGTAACTACTCAGATCTCGTTTGATAGTTAAAACCAAGAAGTTCTGGTCTCCATAGAATGGAGAAGAGAGAAAAGGAACCCGCCTCTATATATAAAACTGTAGGTAAACTACCACAAACATAAAAAGGGAGAATAGAGGTGGTAGAACATGTGGGAAGGAAAAAATCCCAATGGAAGATCCCAAATATTCCTGTCTGTCCAGGCTAGGGGGAAGGAGGGTGGGATGCAAGAAAGAAGGCGAGAAGACAACTAACATGTAACGTTATGGTAGGTACATAACTTCTTAATGTTAAGTTGTCAATCTCGCCTTCAATCTTGCTGGATGGGACCGCGTCCCTAGCACCTTACCCCAGGTGGCCTATCGGAACAGACTCTTGAGCACAGTGGAACCAAAGTTGGCACGGTTTCTGGAGGCCATATCCAATTTGTAATGCAAAATAAAGGAATGAGGAGAAGCCCATGTGGCTGCTGCACAAATGGAATTTATTGGTAGCCTGTCCTGAAAAGCTACAGATGTAGCTAATGCCCTAGTTAAATGAGCTCTAGGTCTTGAAGGCAGTTTTTGATGTCTGATTTCATAGATGAAGGTAATTATAGAGGTAAGCCATCTTGAAAGGGACACTTTAGTAACTGGAAGGCCCAATTTCCCTTCCGCATAAGACAGGAAAAGCAGATCAGATTTCCTGAACTGTTTTTTCCTGTCTAAATATCCAAGTTGGCGGTTAACATCTAAAAAATGTAACTTTTGTTCCGACCTGTTGGAATAATCAGGGAAGAAGACTGGGAGATCAATCGTCTGGTTTAGGTTTGCCTCAGGAAACCTTAGGCAAGAAGGATGGATTAGTCCAGAGGGACACCCTGTCTTTATGGAAAACTAAGTAAGGAGGACTGCAAAGAGCATGAAGGTCAGATACCCTTCTAGCTGATGTTATGGCTACTAGAAAAAGTGTTTTCCATGAGAGCAACTTAAGAGGGCATGAAGCCGCTGGTTCGAAGGGGGGGAGAATCAAGGATGCTAGGACCAAATTCAAGTCCCATTGAGGTGGGGGATCTTTGATTGGGAGCTTGAGCAGAAAAAACACCTCTTAAAAAGGCTTTGCAGAGTTTATGGGACATGATACTGGAGTCTGAGACACCTACATGAAAGTTAGATATAGCAGCTAGTTGTACTCTAATGGTAAATGAGGAAGAGCCTAAATGAAAGAGCTCTGCCAGAAAGTCTAGGATAGACTGGATAGGTGCAGTGAAGGGGTCTATATTTTTTGAAGCTGCCCAGAAGGAAAAACGTTTCCACTTTCTATTATAAATCCTCCTGGTAGAAGACTTGTGAGAGGCTATCAGGATGTTATGGACCGAATGAGAGATTAAGGGAAGCCTGGCTAGGGTAGGAATCGGAGAAACCACGCTGTGAGGTTGAGAGATTGAAGGGAGTGGTGCAGCTGGCCCGACTGGTGGGTCAAAAGATCTGGCACCGGGTCCAGATGCCAAGGCTGCTCCAACAGGTAATCATGGAGGAACGGAAACCATATCTGTCAAGGCCAGTAAGGGGCAATGAGGATCATGGTGACTCTCAAGGCGAAAGCTTTCTGAATTAGTTGAGAGATCAGTGGAAATGGGAGGGAAAGCATACAGAAGTCCCCGGGGCCAATCATGGACTAGAGCGTCTCTGGTGGGATGGCCTGGTAAAGGGAAGAGAGTGAAGAAGTCGTGACACTTGCTGTTTTGGGGAGTAGCAAAAAGATCACAGCAAGGCCGGCCCCATCTTTGAAAGACTTCTTCCAGCACTGATTTTTTTTTTTTTTTTTTAGAGACCACTCGTGAGGCATGAGAATGGCAATGCTCAACTTGTCCACAATCACGCTGGACATCCCGGGAATGTGCGTTGCTATCAGAAAAACGCCGAGAAGAAATCGCCCAATAACAAAGTCCGAGTGCCTCTCAACATAAGGGGTAGGACCTGGTTCCACCCTGTTTGTTGATGTACCACACTATGGACATGTTGTCCATCTGAATTGCAATAGTCCCTGTGGGAAGAGAGTCCTGAAGGGCTTGCAACGCTAAAAGCACTGCTCTCATTTTAAGACATTTATGTGCAAGTGGCACTCGAAAGGTTGCCATGTGCCCTGGACTGTCCTGCCCTGATAATGCCCCCCCACACCCGATCAGGGAGGCGTCCGTTGTCATCATGGCGATTGGTGGGGGGGGGTGAATGAAGGGTCTGCCCTGGAGAACTTGAGGTGATGTGATCCACCAAGACAGGCGATTCTTGCATGATTGAGTTAGTAGGATGATGAGAGACATCGGGAGCTGTTGGAAGGACCACTGAGTAAACAGCATCCACTGGAGGATCCGCATGTGAAAACGAGCTATGGGGTGAAGTGTAATAGTAGCTGCCATGAGTCCTAATACCTTCAAGACTACCCTGGCTTTGACCTTGTTGCATTGAAGTAGAAGGTAAACTCGTCTGCGGATATCTAATACTCTTTGCTCTGTAAGTATGGCGGAAAGATGGGCTGTGTCTAAGGTGGTGCCTATAAAGGTAATAGATTGACAAGGCGACAAGGCAGATCTTTCGAAATTTATAGAAATGCCTAGAGCTTGGCAAGTTTGGATGGTGAAGTCTCTGGATAGAAGCAGTTGATGTCTGGTGGTGGTGGTAAGGAGCCAGTCGTCCAAATATGGAAACACCTGGAATCCTTCACATCTCAAGTGAGCCGCGACCACTGCCATGCATTTGGTAAACACTCGGGGGGGGGGGCTGTAGTGAGACCAAAGGGCAGAGCTCTGAACTAGTAGTGACTGGCTCCCAGCCTGAAGCGGAGAAACCTCCTGGAGCGTCTGTGCATTTTGATATGGTAGTACGCATCCAGAAGGTCAATCGGGCACATCCAATTGTCTTGACACAAGAAGGGTAGAATGGACTGTAGCGTGACTATCCGGAACTTTGTTTTTTTGATATAATTGTTTAACTTGCTGAGATCCAGTATTGGTCTCCAGTCCCCTGTTTTTTTTGGTACCAAAAAGAATTTTGAGTAGATTCCGGATCCATGCTGGTCTGCTGGGACTGGTTGGATAGCTCTTTTTGACAGCAGCTTTGATATTTCTAATGCTGCTTGTTCCCTTAGACTGGGTGGAATGTCTGGAAGGGATCATTTGGGTTGGGATGGGATGTGAATAAAGGGAATTTTGTAACCCCTCGGATATGATTGACTGTACCCATTTGTCTTAGATGAGGGAAAGCCAGGCTCTTTTGGGTACAGTGATAATCTTCCCCCGACTGCCTCCGAAGGTGGACAGCTGGACAGCTCCTCAGGGATGCTGAAAGGGTTTATCAGAGAAAGTTTCTCTGCTACCCTGGTTATGAGGACCACCTCTGCCCTCTAGGGCGGCGTCTATTGTTATTCCCCCCTCTGCCTCTAGAGGGGAATCTACCTTGTGCATCAGATGAGACTCCCTGTGGTTTGCGGAACCACATTTTTTTCCCCTCTCTGACCTTTTGGATAAGGTCTAGAAGGGGTAAAAAAAAACGGACTCTCACGGCAGAGAGAATCTTGCCTTGCTGCTCGCACCTAGTGAATGTATCCCTCACCAGAGTTCCAAACAACGTTGAGCCAAAGGGGGAATTGGTGAAGGACACCTTGAAAGGGTCCGCAAAATTGCAAAGCCACATCCAGGAGGGACGTCGTAAAGCTACACCTGTGCCTGCGGCCCTACTCGCCCCATCAGCCGCATATGAGATAAGCCGCATGGAGGAGTTGACAATCGAATTCAGGTTTGCCAACTGGGAGTTAATTTTATCTTGGAACCCCTCTGGTGTTGGATCCTGCATGGCCTCACCCATATCCTTGAGCAAATCCCTCTGGAGACGGGTAAAGTGACAAGTAGTTCAGCGACCGCATGGAAAAAGTCACGGATGAAAACATCTGCTTACCGTACCTGTCCATGGTCCTAGACTCCTTATTAAGAGGATGGACAGGTACAGAAGGATCGGCTAACTCCTCCTTAGTGGCTGCGGCCACCACCATGGCATCAACAAAGACACCTTTAGATACACACTCTTTCTCTTTAGGGGCAGTAATAAATTGACGGCCTCCTTGGGGTAGGTTCCACTGAATCAGGGGCCGTCCAAGCCTTCCTTGCCACAACTTCCATAAGGGGGTCAAAGGGAGGTGACATCCAGGAGGTGGAAGGGCGAGAGCCAAACGCCTCAAGGTAAACAGACTCGTTCTCTGAAGGGTTAAGGGCGGGCTAGTTCCCCCTCTGTTTCAGGATTTCAAGGATGTCAGCAAAAAAGACATCCTCAGAGGGGGACTGAGGGGAACCTTCAGATTCCTCCAAGTTGGTGTCAGAGGTGATAGACTCAAGGGAGTCAATGTGCTTCCTCTTGCACTCTCTCTTCCGAGGGGGTTCTCCTACCGGATCAGGAGAGGCCTCGGAAGAGGAGGATATTCCCAATGGGGAAACCTGAGGAGCTGGCTCTACGGTCTGTTACAAGGGGGTGGGTAGAAACCACCGCAGGCACTGAAGAGGGAGGAGCTGACTGAGCTGACTGTGGAGTAGACACTGGGTCTAGCACGCTCCGCATTACCTCGAAGGCGCCCCTAATAGCCAAGGCCGGAGGTCCCCGCTCCGAGGAGACCAGGACCCCCCCCGGCACCGACAGGGACGGCTCAAAGGCCGATGTTGGAGCCAAACTCACCAGCGCCGACGCCCCGAGAGGGAGAACAGGGTCGGACAAGGGTCCGATGCCACTCGCCCCCTCGGAGCCGACGAGGGAAGCTCGGCACAGAGATCCCTCCAAGGAGGAAATCTGAGCAGACGACGGAGCCGAAAGGGAAGGTATCGGCACCAAAGCACCGACAGCCACGGCTCCAAACTCAAAGGAGTCGGAGGAGAAATAGAATCATGGATGGGAATAGCCGCTGACTGTTGAGTAGGGCTATGCAGCATTTGAGCCAGTGCCTCGGACTTGAGAAGTCTACTCACCACCCTTTGTAAGTCATGGTCAGACAGCCTGGAAGACAGAGAGGAATGAGACCTATGGCTCCGCTCCAACAGAAGAGGGGATCCCGGAGCAGAGTGGATGGAGCCGATGGAAGGGGACCTAGACCTCTTCTTTGAAGGTGGCTCCGATAAGCCTATCAGAGCCAACTGAGTCTTGACAACCTCGGCTCTGGCCGGAGCCGAGGTAACGGTATGATACTTCGAAACATCGACTCCAGCGGGCCGATGTGAAGCAACTTTGTGCTCCCAGGATACAGCTCTGAAGCTGGAGCCGACGGCCTGGAAGTCTTAGAAAGCTTCCCCGACGCAGACTGGGTTGGGGGTCTTCAGTCTTTAACAAGCCTCAAAGTATGAGTTTGTTTTTCCGTTCCTGCAGGACTCTAGGGCTGAATGCATGGCAAACAGCACATGAGTCCTGCAGGTGCAAAGGTCCCAGGCAACAGACACAAGAAGTGTGACCATCAGAGAGACATTTTCTGACAGCATGAATCACACTTCTTGAAGCCTGAGACCTTGGAGTCTTTAGACATCCTGAAAAAGGCTGTATGAAACAAACACAACACACAGACACACCCTTTAACCAAATAAAAATCCAGTCACACTGAAAAGGACAGGGGAAAAAAAGGGAGTGGGCCCAAAGGCCTAAAAGTTAAAAAGGGGATAAAACGGGAATTCAAACACAATGGGGACCCGACTTAAACTAAAGGGATACTCTGTATAAAAACTAAACTAAATAGAAAAGATAGGGGTAGAAATTTGAAGTTTATTTTAACAAGAAAACTCACTAACCTGCCAGAGCCGGTAAAAGAAAACACCTAGTCAGCTAAGCGGCAAAAGAGATCTGAGTAGATACCACCTACCACTGTGGGATACAGGGGAGCCTCGAGCCGGTGGAATAACCTCTGGAGCTTTAGTATTGGCCGAATCGGAGCCAAGCGTCGGCACCGAACCCATCCAGCAAGAATGAAGGCGAGATTGACAACTTAACATCAGATATTTACACATGTATATACATATTTACACACACACATATATATATATATATATATATATATATATATATATACATACAGAGAAACATATATACACAAATATATATCTATATACACAGATTTTATATATATATATATATATATATATATGTATATATGTATATATATATATATATATATATATATATATATATATATATATATATACACATACACACAGATTTTATATATATATATATATATATATATATATATATATATATATATACACACAGATTTTTTATATATATATATATATATATATATATATATATATATATATATATATATACATATACATATACATAAATATATATATCTATATGTATAAATACACACACAAACACATATATATGCACACACACAGATAAAAATATTAACACCTGCACTACACCTCAAGCAACACATGGCCCTTCTAAACCCACAGCAACATTAAACCCACATATGTGGAAACCCTTAACATTAACCTACCCAAGCAACAAGGACCTCCAAAGCTAAAACGCAAACGCCAATCGCAACCAAATTGTCAGACAGCTCACACCACCAGTGTGCTGCCCAACACCCCCCAAGGCAAGACAACATACCCAACACTTAAGTCATAGGTGACTCTCTAGGCAGGCACACTGATGCCATACTCACCAGGCTGAACAGGGAGTTGGGTGCCAGGATCTGCCACATAATGCATGCACTCGTCACTCCACAACAAGTACAAATATGACACTGTCATTGTCCATGTTGGAATGAATGACCTGATGCGCACCTCCCTGGACTACATGAAAAGAGACATGGAAGAGTTCTCGGATAATGTGGCCCAGGCAGGTATGGCCCTAGCCCTGAGTAGCAATCCTGCCTTCGCCCAGAATATCCCTGTATAACAACAAAATTATTGACTTCAACAACAGACAGACCACAATGCTTTGTCAGAGATGGTGGGCACCTGTCGCCCCTGGGATTCAGGTTACTGGCTAAGGCTCTTGCCATTCCTATACTACTTCTCTGAAGTACTGGCCAACACTAAGGGACTTTGACTAACAAAGTTAGCAGATGACTGCAGACTGGGAGCCATTATTGAAAACCCACACTATGTGGATATTCTACAAACGGGCCTTACAGAAACAGATGCTTGGTGACACAGCCATGGGCTCAAGCTCACGCCAAGCAATGTATAGTTATCCCCTTTGGGAAAAACATGTACCCTTTAATTACCACATAGGTGGTAATACACTAAACACTGAAAGTGTGATAGAGACTTGGGGACACAGGTGGACATTGGTCTCACCTTCGATAACCACATCACCACAACAGTCAGGAAACCATTCTATGTGGCACACCTCATCACTAACTGCTTTTCATCCAGAAACAAGG